>NC_061512.1:270635666-270648898 GCF_022539505.1 Lolium rigidum
CATTGTTTCTCAAACCCTAGTTTTCATATTCGTCGAGTACTTTTCGGCTGAAACCTTCGAGATCTACTTGCCCTCTACATCCAACTAAACCCTAGTCTACAATCCGTAGGCATTGACAAGTTAATACCTTGTCACCATGAGCTATATATTGTAAAGGCAAAGAATAGAAGTTTTAAAGGTAGCACTCAAGTAATATACTTTGGAATGGCGGGGAAATACCATGTGGTAGGTAGGTATGATGGACACAAATGGCATAGTTTTTGGCTCAAGGATTTGGATGCACGAGAAGAATCCCTCTCAATACAAGGCTAGGCTAGCAAGGTTGTTTGAAGCAAACTCAAGTATAAAAGGTGCAGCAAAACTCACATATGAACATATTGTAGCTATTATAAGACTTTACATTGTCTCCTTGTTGTTCAAACACCTTAACCAAAAAATATCTAGACTCTAGAGATCAATCATGCAAACCAAATTTTAACAAGGTACATGATGCAAGAGCTTAAACATGATCTATATGAGCACAACAATTGCCAAGTATCACATTATTCAAGACATTATACCATTTACCACATGCGGTATTTTCCGTTTCCAACCATATAGCAATGAATGAAATAGTCCAACTTTCGCAATGAACATTAAAGATAAAGCTAAGAACATATGTGTTCATACGAAACAGCGGAGCGTGTCTCTCTCCCAAACAAAGAATGCTAGGATCCGATCTTATTCAAACAAAACAAAAATAAAAACAAACAGACGCTCCAAGCAAAGCACATAAGATGTGACCGAATAAAAATATAGTTTCATTAGAGGAACCTGATAATGTTGTCGATGAAGAAGGGATGCCTTGGGCATCCCCAAGCTTAGACGCTTGGGTCTTCTTAAAATATGCAGGGATGAACCACGGGGGCATCCCCAAGCTTAAACTCTTCACTCTTCTTGATCATATTGTATCATCCTCCTCTCTTGACCCTTGAAAACTTCCTCCACACCAAACTCGAAACAAACTCATTAGAGGCTTAGTGCATAATTGAAAATTCATATATTCAGAGGTGACATAATCATTCTTAACACTTCCGGACATTGCACAAAGCTACGAAAGTTAATGGAACAAAGAAATCCATCAAACATAGCAAAACAGGCAATGCGAAATAAAAGGCAGAATCGGTCAAAACAGAACAGTCCGTAAAGGCGAATTTTCCAGGGGCACTTAACTTGCTCAGATGAAAATGCCCAAATTGAATGAAAGTTGCGTACATATCTTAGGATCACGCACATAAATTGGCAGATTTTTCTGAGTTACCTACAGAGAACCCTGCCCAAATTCGTGACGACAAGAAATCGTTTACGACGCGATAATCCAAATCTAGTATTGACTTTACTATCAAAGACTTTACTTGGCACAACAATGTAATAAAATAAAGATAAGGAGAGGTTGCTACAGTAGTAACAACTTCCAAGACTCAAATATAAAACAAAGTGCAGAAGTAAAATAATGAGTTGTCTCCCATAAGCGCTTTTCTTTAACGCCTTTCAGCTAGGCGCAGAAAGTGTGAATCAAGTATTATCAAGAGATGAAGCATCGACATCATAATTTGTTCTAATAATAGAATCATAAGGTAACTTCATTTTCTTTCTAGGGAAGTGTTTCATACCTTTCTTGAGAGGAAATTGATATTTAATATTACCTTCCTTCATATCTATGGTAGCACCAACAGTTCGAAGAAAAGGTCTTCCCAATATAATGGGACAAGATGCATTGCATTCAATATCCAAGACGACAAAATCAACGGGGACAAGGTTATTGTTAACCATAATACGAACATTATCAATCCTCCCCAAAGGTTTCTTTATAGCATTATTAGCAAGATTAACATCCAAACAACAATTTTTCAATGGTGGCAAGTCAAGCATATCATAGATTTTCTTAGGCATAACGGAAATACTTGCACCAAGATCACATAAAGCATTACAATCAAAATCATTGACCCTCATCTTAATGATGGGCTCTGATACGTCCCAAACGTATCTATAATTTCTTATGTTCCATGCTACTTTTATGTTGATACTCACATGTTTTATACACATTATATGTCATTATTATGCGTTTTCCGGAACTAACCTATTGACGAGATGCCGAAGTGCCGGTTCTCGTTTTCTGCTGTTTTTGGTTTCAGAAATCCTAGTAAGGAAATATTCTCGGAATCGGACGAAATCAATGTCCAGCATCCTATTTTTCCACGAAGCTTCCAGAACACCCGAGAGCCAGCAGAGGGGGGGCCACAAGGCCACCAGACGCCAGGGCGGCGCGGCTAGGGCCTGGGTCGCGCCCCCCTACTGTGTCGTCGCCTCGTCAGCCTTCCGACTCCGCCTCTTCGCCTATTTAAAGGTCCCTGACCTAAAACCTCGACACGGAAAAGCCACGGTACGAGAAACCTTCCAGAGCCGCCGCCATCGTGAAGCCAAGATCTTGGGGACAGGAGTCTCTGTTCCGGCACGCCGCCGGGACGGGGAAGTGCCCCCGGAAGGCTCCTCCATCGACACCACCGCCATCTTCACCAACGCTGCTGTCTCCCATGAGGAGGGAGTAGTTCTCCATTGAGGCTCGGGGCTGTGCCGGTAGCTATGTGGTTCATCTCTCTCCTATGTACTTCAATACAATAATCTCATGAGCTGCCTTACATGATTGAGATTCATATGATGATGCTTGTAATCTAGATGTCATTGTGCTAGTCAAGTGGATTTTACTTATGTGATCTCCGGAGACTCCTTGTCCCACGTGTGTAAAGGTGACAGGTGTGTGCACCGTGTGGGTCTCTTAGGCTATATTTCACAGAATACTTATTCACTCGTTATGAATGGCATAGTGAAGTGCTTATTTATATCTCTTTATGATTGCAATGTGTTTTGTATCACAATATATCTGTGTGCTACTCTAGTGATGTTATTAAAGTAGTTTATTCCTCCTGCATGGTGTAATGGTGACAGGTGTGTGCATCGTGTAGTACTTGGCGTAGGCTATGATTGTGATCTCTTGTAGATTATGAAGTTAACTATTGCTATGATAGTATTGATGTGATCTATTCCTCCTTTCGTAGTGTGAAGGTGACAGTGTGCATGCTATGTTAGTACTTGGTTTGGTTATGTTGATCTGTTATGCACTCTAAGGTTATTTAAATATGAACATTGAATATTTTGGAGCTTGTTAACTCCGGCATTGAGGGTTCGTGTAATCCTACACAATTAGTGTGTTCATCATCCAACAAGAGGGTGTAGAGTCTAGCATTTATCTATTTATTCTGTTATGTGATCAATGTTGAGAGTGTCCACTAGTGAAAGTATGATCCCTAGGCCTTGTTCCTAAACATCGCTATCGCTGCTTGTTTACTTCGTTTCTATCGCATCTTTACTTCCCGCAATATTAATACCATCAACCGCACGCCGACAAGCACTTTTACGGCGTCAGTTACTACTCGCTCATATTCATTCATACCACTTGTATTTCACTATCTCTTCGCCGAACTAGTGCACCTATTAGGTGTGTTGGGGACACAAGAGACTTCTTGCTTTGTGGTTGCGGTGGTTGCTTGAGAGGGATATCTTTGACCTCTTCCTCCCCGAGTTCGATAAACCTTGGGTGATCCACTTAAGGGAAACTTGCTGCTGTTCTACAAACCTCTGCTCTTGGAGGCCCAACACTGTCTACAGGAATAGAAGCGTGCGTAGACATCAAGCACTTTTCTGGCGCCGTTGCCGGGGAGGAAAGGTAAAAGGCACTCATACTTCGGTCCCAGGTAACTAAGTACTTTTCTGTTGCCGTTGTGTGTGTGCTCGAAGCTATTTCCTTTAGATTCTGCAATTGCATATTTTTGTTTCTTGTTTACACTAGTTAGGCATAATGGACAACAATGAGCTTCTTATTCTATTTCCTGATTTAAGACATGGATGGTTTGATGCGAAAATTTAAAAACCTATGGAACATATTAGTATGAACGCTTTGAACACCATTGTTGCTAATGATATGAGAAAATTCTAAGCTTGGGGAAGCTGGCTTTGATGAGCATGATATTTTTAGTCCCCCAAGCATTGAGGAGAAAATTTACTTTGATGATACTTTGCCTCCTATTTATGATGATTATAATGATATTGGTCTTTTAGTACCACATGTTATGGAGGATAAATTTGATTATGATTACAATATGCCTCCTATATTTGATGATGAGAATAATAATGATAGCTACTTTGTTGAATTTGCTCCCACTACAACTAATAAAATTGATTATGCCTATGTCGAGAGTAATAATTTTATGCATGAGACTCATGATAAGAATGCTTTATGTGATAGTTATATTGTTGAGTTTGCTCATGTTGCTACTGAAGTTATTATGAGAGAGGAAAATATGGTTGTAGAAATTTTCATGTTACTAAAACACCTCTCTATGTGCTGAAATTTTTGAAGCTACACTTGTTCTATCTTCCTATGCTTGTTACTTTGCTCTTCATGAACTTGTTTATTTACAAGATTCCTTTTCATAGGAAGCATGTTAGGCTTAAATTTGTTTTGAATTTGCTTTTTGATGCTCTCTTTTGCTTCAACTCTTATTTCTTGCGAGTGCATCATTAAAACTGCTGAGCCCATCTTAATGGCCATAAAGAAAGAACTTCTTGGGAGATAACCCATGTGTTTATTTTGCTACAGTACTTTATTTTATATTTGAGTCATGGAAGTTGTTTACTACTGTAGCAACATCTCCTTATCTTAATTTTGTTGCATTGTTGTGCCAAGTAAAGTCTTTAATAGTAAGGTTCATACTAGATTTGGATTACTGCGCAGAAACAGATTTCTTTCTGTCACGAATCTGGGCCTAATTCTCTGTAGGTAACTCAGAAAATTATGCCAATTTACGTGAGTGATCCTCAGGTATTTACGCAACTTTCATTCAATTTGGGCATTTTTATTTGAGCAAGTATGGTGCCTTAATAAAATTCGTTTTTACGGACTGTTCTGTTTTGACAGATTCTGCCTTTTATTTCACATTGCCTCTTTTGCTGTGTTGGATGGATTTCTTTGTTCCATTAACATCCAGTAGCTTTGTGCAATGTCCAGAAGTGTTAAGAATGATTGTGTCACCTCTGAACATGTGAATTTTTGATTATGCACTAACCCTCTAATGAGTTTGTTTTGAGTTTGGTGTGGAGGAAGTTTTCAAGGGTCAAGAGAGGAGGATGATATACTATGATCAAGAAGAGTGAAAAGTCTAAGCTTGGGGATGCCCCGGTGGTTCACCCCTGCATATTTTAAGAAGACTCAAGCGTCTAAGCTTGGGGATGCCCAAGGCATCCCCTTCTTCATCGACAAATTCTCAGGTTCCTCCCTTGAAACTATATTTTTATTCGGTCACATCTTATGTACTTTACTTGGAGCGTCGGTTTGTTTTTGTTTTTGTTTGTGTTTGAATAAATTCATGCTTGTGTGGGAGAGAGACACGCTCCGCTGGTTCATATGAACACATGTGTTCTTAGCTTTTAATGTTCATCGCGAAAGTTGAACTACCTCATTCATTGATATATGGTTGGAAACGGAAAATGCCGCATGTGGTAAATGGTATAATGTCTTGAATAATGTGATACTTGGCAATTGTTGTGCTCATATAGATCTTGTTTAAGCTCTTGCATCATGTACCTTGTACCCATTAATGAATAACTATATAGAGCATGTTAAAATTTGGTTTGCATGATTGTTCTCTCTAAGTCTAGATATTTTCTGGTTGAGGTGTTTGAACAACAAGGAGACGATGTAAAGTCTTATAATGCTTACAATATGTTTATATGTGAGTATTGTTGCACCATTTCATACTTGAGTTTGCTTCAAACAACCTTGCTAGCCTAGCCTTGTATTGAGAGGGATTCTTCTCGTGCATCCAAATCCTTGAGCCAATAACCATGCCATTTGTGTCCACCATACCTACCTACCACATGGTATTTCTCCGCCATTCCAAAGTACATTACTTGAGTGCTACCTTTAAAATTTCTATTCTTTACCTTACAATATATAGCTCATGGGACAAAATAGCTTAAAAACTATCGTAGTGAAGAATATGTACTTATGTGTCCTATTTCTTAGTAAGTTGCTTGTTGAGCGGTAACCATGTTTTCTGGGGACGCCATCAACTCTTTTACCTTTGTTGAATATCATGTGAGTTGCTATGCATGTTCGTCTTGTCCGAAGTAAGGGCGGTTTTCACAATCAAATGGTTTGAGTATGCATACTCGTTAGAGAAGAACATTGGGCCGCTAACTAAAGCCATGATTCATGGTGGAAGTTTCAGTGTGGACAGCTAATCCTCAATCTCTTATGAGAATATTATCTGTTGTTAAATGCTTAAGCATTAAAAGATGAGTCCATTATCTGTTGTCTATGTTGTCCCGGTATGAGTGTCTAAGTTGAGAATGATCAAAAGCGAGAAATCCAATGCGAACCTTCTCCTTAGACCCTTGTACGAGCGGCATAGAGGTACCCCTTTGTGACACTTGGTTGAAACATATGTTATGCAATGATAATCCGTGTTAACCCAAGCTAATTAGGACAAGGTGCGAACACTATTAGTATACTATGCATGAGGCTTGCAACTTATAAGATGTCTTATACATAACTCATATGCTTTATTACTACCGTTGACAAAATTGTATCTTGTTTTCAAAATGAAAGCTCTAGCACAAATATAGTAATCAATGCTTCCCTCTGGCGAAGGGCCTATCTTTTACTTTATTGTTGAGTCAGTTTACCTATTCTTTCTATCTTAGAAGCAAACACTTGTATCAATCGTGTGCATTGATTCTTACATGTTTACCTATTGCACTTGTTATATTACTTTGTGTTGACAATTATCCATGAGATATACATGTTACAAGTTGAAAGCAATTGCTGAAACTTAATCATCCTTTGTGTTGCTTCAATACCTTCTACTAAGAATTTATTGCTTATGAGTTAACTGTTATGCAAGTCTTATTGATGCTTTTCTTGAAAGTACTATTCATGAAAAGTCTTTGCTATATGATTCATTTGTTTACTCACTGTCTTTACCATTGCTTTGAATCACTTCATTCATCTCATATGCTTATAATAGTATGATCAAGATTATGATAGCATGTCACTTAAGAAATTATCTTTGTTATCGTTTACCTACTCGAGGGCGAGTAGGAACTAAGCTTGGGGATGCTTGATACGTCCCAAACGTATCTATAATTTCTTATGTTTCATGCTACTTTTATGATGATACTCACATGTTTTATACACTTTATATGTCATTATTATGCGTTTTCCTGAACTAACCTATTGACGAGATGCCGAAGTGCCGTTCTCGTTTTCTGCTGTTTTTGGTTTCGGAAATCCTAGTAAGGAAATATTCTCGGAATCGGACGAAATCAATGCCCAGCATCCTATTTTTCCATGAAGCTTCCAGAACACCCGAGAGCCAGCAGAGGGGGGCCACAGGGCCACCAGACGCCAGGGCGGCGCGGCCAGGGCCTGGGCCGCGCCCCCCTACTGTGTCGTCGCCTCGTCAGCCTTCCGACTCCGCCTCTTCGCCTATTTAAAGGTCCCTGACCTAAAACCTCGACACGGAAAAGCCACGGTACGAGAAACCTTCCAGAGCTGCCGCCGTCGCGAAGCCAAGATCTGGGGGACAGGAGTCTCTGTTCCGGCACGCCGCCGGGATGGGGAAGTGCCCCCGGAAGGCTCCTCCATCGACACCACCGCCATCTTCACCAACGCTGATGTCTCCCATGAGGAGGGAGTAGTTCTCCATCGAGGCTCGGGGCTGTACCGGTAGCTATGTGGTTCATCTCTCTCCTATGTACTTCAATACAATAATCTCATGAGCTGCCTTACATGATTGAGATTCATATGATGATGCTTGTAATCTAGATGTCATTATGCTAGTCAAGTGGATTTTACTTATGTGATCTCCAGGAGACTCCTTGTCCCACGTGTGTAAAGGTGACAAGTGTGTGCACCGTGTGGGTCTCTTAGGCTATATTTCACAGAATACTTATTCACCGTTATGAATGGCATAGTGAAGTGCTTATTTATATCTCTTTATGATTGCAATGTGTTTTGTATCACAATATATCCGTGTGCTACTCTAGTGATGTTATTAAAGTAGTTTATTCCTCCCGCACGGTGTAATGGTGACAGTGTGTGCATCGTGTAGTACTTGGCGTAGGCTATGATTGTGATCTCTTGTAGATTATGAAGTTAACTATTGCTATGATAGTATTGATGTGATCTATTCCTCCTTTCGTAGTGTGAAGGTGACAAGTGTGCATGCTATGTTAGTACTTGGTTTGGTTATGTTGATCTGTTATGCACTCTAAGGTTATTTAAATATGAACATTGAATATTGTGGAGCTTGTTAACTCCGGCATTGAGGGTTCGTGTAATCCTACACAATTAGTGTGTTCATCATCCAACAAGAGGGTGTAGAGTCTAGCATTTATCTATTTATTCTGTTATGTGATCAATGTTGAGAGTGTCCACTAGTGAAAGTATGATCCCTAGGCCTTGTTCCTAAATACTGCTATCGCTGCTTGTTTACTCGTTTTACCGCATCTTTACTTCCTCGCAATATTAATACCATCAATCGCACGCCGGCAAGCACTTTTCCGGCGCTCGTTACTACTGCTCATATTCATTCATACCACTTGTATTTCACTATCTCTTCGCCGAACTAGTGCACCTATTAGGTGTGTTGGAGACACAAGAGACTTCTTGCTTTGTGGTTGCAGGGTTGCTTGAGAGGGATATCTTTGACCTCTTCCTCCCTGAGTTCGATAAACCTTGGGTGATCCACTTAAGGGAAACTTGCTGCTGTTCTACAAACCTCTGCTCTTGGAGGCCCAACACTGTCTACAGAAATAGAAGCGTGCGTAGACATCAGGCTCCCAACCATCTTCTAACTTCCTAGGAATAGAAGTTTCAAGTTTTAGTTTCTCTTCTCTAGCTTTTATGAGAGCATTTGTAATATGTTTTGTAAAGGCCAAATTTATAGCACTAGCATTGGGACTTTTAGCAAGTTTTTGTAAGAACTTTATAACTTCAGAGATGTGACAATCATCAAAATCTAAAACATTATGATCTACAGCAATGGGATCATTGTCCCCAATGTTGGAAAAAATTCAGCAGTTTTATCACAAGCAGTTTCAGCAGTTTTAGCAATTTCAGGCAATTTTGCACGCTTTGCACTAGGAGTAGAAACATTGCCAACACCAATTATTTTACCATTGATAGTAGGGGGTTTAGCAACATGTGAATCATTATAATTACTAGTGGTGTTAATAGTCCAAACTTTAGCTACATTACTCTCTTTAGCAAGTTTTTCATTTTCTTCTCTTTCCCACCTAGCATGCAATTCAGCCATCAATCTTATATTCTCATTAATTCTAACTTGGATGGCATTTGCTGTAGTAACAATTTTATTATCAATATCCTTATTAGGTATAACTTTCAATTTTAAAAGATCAACATCAGAGGCAAGTCTATCAACCTTAGAAGCAAGGATATCAATTTTATCGAGTTTTTCCTCAACAGATTTGTTAAAAGCAGTTTGTGTACTAATAAATTCTTTAAGCATGGCTTCAAGACCAGGGGGTACACTCCTATTATTGTTGTAAGAATTACCATAAGAATTACCATAACCATTACCATTAGCGAAGGATATGGCCTATAGTTGTTACCGAAATTGTTCCTATAAGCATTGTTGTTGAAATTATTATTTTTAATGAACTTCACATCAACATTTTCTTCTTGAGCAACCAATGAAGCTAAAGGAACATTATTTGGATCCACATTAGATCTACCATTCACCAGCATAGACATAATCACATCAACCTTATCACTCAAGGAGGAGGTTTCTTCAACAGAATTTACCTTCTTACCTTGTGGAGCTCTTTCCGTGTGCCATTCAGAGTAATTTATCATCATATTATCAAGAAGCTTTGTTTCCGACCCAAGGTAATGGACATAAAGGTACCTCCAGCAGCTGAATCCAATAGGTTCCGCGAAGAAAAATTCAATCCTGCATAGAAGGTTTGGATGATCATCCAAGTAGTTAGTCCATGGGTTGGGCAATTCTTTACCAAAGATTTCATTCTCTCCCATGCTTGAGCAACATGTTCATTATCTAATTGCTTGAAATTCATTATGCTACTTCTCAAAGATATAATTTTAGCGGGAGGATAATATCTACCAATAAAAGCATCCTTACATTTAGTCCATGAATCAATACTATTCTTAGGCAAAGATAGCAACCAATCTTTAGCTCTTCCTCTTAAGGAGAAAGGAAACAATTTTAATTTTATAATATCACCATCTACAACCTTATACTTTTGCATTTCACATAGTTCAACAAAATTATTAAGATGGGCAACAGCATCATCAGAACTAACACCAGAAAATTGCTCTCTCATAACAAGATTCAGCAAAGCAGGTTTAATTTCAAAGAATTCTGCTATAGTAGCAGGTGGAGCAATAGGTGTGCATAGGAAATCATTATTATTAGTGTTTGTGAAGTCACACAACTTAGTGTTTTCAGGAGTATTCATTTTAGCAATAGTAAATAAAGTAAACTAGATAAAGTAAATGCAAGTAACTAATTTTTTGTGTTTTCGATATGGAGAACAAGACAGTAAATAAAGTAAAACTAGCAACTAATTTTTTTGTGTTTTGTTTTAGTGCAGCAAACAAAGTAGTAAATAAAGTAAAGCAAGACAAAAACAAAGTAAAGATATTGGAAGTGGAGACTCCCCTTGCAGCGTGTCTTGATCTCCCCGGCAACGGCGCCAGAAAACAGTCTTGATGCGCGTGAGACACACGTCCGTTGGGAACCCCAAGAGGAAGGTGTGATGTGCACAGCAGTAAGTTTTACCTCAGAAAGAAACCCAGGTTTATCGAACCAGTAGGAGCCAAGAAGCACATTGAAGGTTGTTGATGGCGGAGTGTAGTGCGGCGCAACACCAGGGATTCCGGCGCCAACGTGGAACCTGCACAACACAATCAAAGTACTTTGCCCCAACGTAACAGTGAGGTTGTCAATCTCACCGGCTTGCTGTAAACAAAGGATTAGATGTATAGTGTGGATGATGATGTTTGTTTGCGAAGAACAAGTAAAGAACAAGTATTGGCAAGAGATTGTATTTCAGTATGTAAAGGATAGGACCGGGGTCCACAGCTTCACTAGCGGTGTCTCTCCCATAAGATAAACAGATGTTGGGTGAACAAATTACGAGTTGGGCAATTGACAAATAAAGAACGCATAACAATGCACATACATATATCATGATGAGTACTATGAGATTTAATCGAGGCATTACGATAAAGTACATAGACCGCTATTCAAGCATGCATCTATGCCTAAAAGTCCACTTTCGTGTTATCATCCGAACCCCTTCCAAGTATTAAGTTGCAAGCAATGAGACAATTGCATTAAGTATGGTGCGTAATGTAATCAACACAAATATCCTTAGACAAAGCATCGATGTTTTATCCCCGAAGTGGCAACAAGACATCCACAACCTTAGAACTTTCTCGTCAATCGTCCCGCATTTAATGGAGGCATGAACCCACTATCGAGCATAAATACTCCCTCTTGGAGTCACAAGTATCAACTTGGCCGAGCCTCTACTAGCAACGGAGAGCATGCAAGAACATAAATAACATATATGATAAATTGATAATCAACTTGACATAGTATTCAATATTCATCGGATCCCAACAAACACAACATGTAGCATTACAAATAGATGATCTTGATCATGATAGGCAGCTCACAAGATCTAACATGATAGCACAATGAGGAGAAGACAACCATCTAGCTACTGCTATGGACCCATAGTCCAGGGGTGAACTACTCACACATCGATCCGGAGGCGATCATGGCGATGAAGAGACCTCCGGGAGATGATTCCCCTCTCCAGGCAGGGTGCCGGAGAGCGATCTCCCGAATCCCCCGAGATGGGATTGGCGGCGGCGGCGTCTCCGGAAGGTTTTCCGTATCGTGGCTCTCGGTACCGGGGGTTTCGCGACGAAGACTATATGTAGGCGGAAGGGCAGGTTAGGAGGCGTCACGAGGGCCCACACAAGAGGCCGGCGCGGCCGGGCTTGGGCCGCGCCGCCCTGTTGTGTGGCCACCTCGTGGCCCCACTTCGTTTCCTCTTCGGACTTCGGAAGCTTCGTGGAAAAATAGGACCCGGGCGTTGATTTCGTCCAATTCCGAGAATATTTCCTTACTAGGATTTCGAAACCAAAAACAACGAAAACAAAGAATCGGCTCTTCGGCATCTCGTCAATAGGTTAGTGCCGGAAAATGCATAATAATGACATATAATGTGTATAAAACATGTGAGTATCATCATAAAAGTAGCATTGAACATAAGAAATTATAGATACGTTTGGGACGTATCAGCAGCTCCATTAGTGAGCACATGTTCGCCATGTCCGGACATGCGAAGAAGCTCAGTGACATGGGGATGATGATCCCTAACCAGTTGGGTATTCATCGTGTCCTTCAATCACTGCCACCAAGTTACAAGAACTTCGTGATGAACTACAACATGCAGTAACATGAATAAAGATTTACCCGAACTCTTTTCCATGCTGAAATCGCTGAAGTAGAGATAAAGAAGGAGAATCAAGTGTTGATGGTCAACAAGACCACCGGTTTCAAAAGCAGGGCAAGCCTAACAAGGGTAACTTCCAAGAAGGGCGGCAAGAAAGTTGCAACAGCATCCTGAGAAGCCTAAGGCTGGTCCTAAACCCGAGACTCGTGTGCTATACGCTGCAGGGGAAGGGGCACCTGGAAGCGCAATTGCTCCAAATACTTGGCCGATCCGAAGAGCAGCCACGTAAAAAGAAAGGTATATTTGATATACATGTTATTGATGTCTATCTTACCTGGTTCTCGTAGTAGTGTCCGGGTATTTGATACTCGGTTCGGTTGCTCACATTTGTAACTCGAAACAGAACTTCGGAATAGACGAAGCCCGGCGAGGGACGAGGTGACGATGCGCGTTGGAAATGGATCCAAAGTCGATGTGATCGCCGTCGGCACGCTCCCTCTACATCTACCTTCGGGATTAGTTTTAAACCTTAATAATTGTTATTTGGTACCTGCGTTGAGCATGAACATTATTGAAAGAACATTTCCCGCCCTTTTGGGTTTTGTGTGTTTGATGTCAAT
>NC_061512.1:270648998-270663588 GCF_022539505.1 Lolium rigidum
TTATCTCTAAGCTCCGATACGAACATTAAACCGGTATCTTGATGGCTCAAACCATCCGGTTTGGCATGCCTTTGGCATACCGGGGGTCATCCCCCCAACAATAATATGATGGTTAATTACTCTGAATGGCACACGGAAAGAGCTCCACAAGGTAAGAACGTAAATCCTGTTGAAGAATCCTCTTCCTTGAATGATAAGGTTGATGCTATTATGTTTATGCTTGCGAATGATAGGACTAATGTTGATCCTAATAATGTTCCATTAGCTTCATTGGTTGCCCAAGAAGAACATGTTGATGTAAACTTCATTAAAAATAATAATTTCAACAACAATGCTTATCGGAACAATTCTAGTAATAACTATAGGCCATATCCTTATAATAATGGTAACGGTTATGCTAATTCTTATAGGAATTCTTACAACAATAATAGGAATACACCCCCTGGACTTGAAGCCATGCTTAAAGAATTTATTAGTACACAAACCGCCTTTAACAAATCTCGTTGAGGAAAAGCTCAATAAAATTGATATTCTTGTTTCTAGAGTTGATAGTCTTGCCTCCGATGTTGATCTTTTGAAATCGAAAGTTATGCCTAATAGGGATATTGAAAATAAAATTGTTACTACAGCAAATGCCATCCAAGTTAGAATTAATGAGAATATAAGATTAATGGCTGAACTCACGTGCTAGGTGGGATAGAGAAGAAAATGAAAAACTAGCTAAAGAGAAAAATGTAGCTAAAGTTTGGGCTATTACCACCACTAGCAATGCTAATGATTCACATGTTGCTGCACCTCCTACTATCAATGGTAAAATAATTGGTGTTGGCAATGCTTCTACTCCTAGTGCAAAGCGCGCAAAATTACCTGAAATTGCTAAAACTGCTGAAACTGCTTGTGATAAAACTGCTGAAATTTTTTCCAACCTTGGGGATGATAATCCCATTGCTTTAGATTGTAATGATTTAGATTTTGATGATTTCCACATCTCTGAAGTTATAAAGTTCTTGCAAAAACTTGCTAAAAGTCCTAATGCTAGCGCTGTAAACTTGGCTTTCACAAAACATATTACAAATGCTCTCATAAAAGCTAGAGAAGAGAAACTAAAACTTGAAACTTCAATTCCTAGAAAGCTAGAGGATGGTTGGGAGCCCATCATTAAAATGAGAGTCAAAGATTTTGATTGTAATTCTTTATGTGATCTTGGTGCAAGTATTTCGGTTATGCCTAAAAAAGTCTATGATATGCTTGACTTGCCACCATTGAAGAATTGTTATTTGGATGTTAATCTCGCTGATAATGCTAAAAAGAAACCTTTGGGGAAAGTTGATAATGTTCATATTATGGTTAACAATAACCTTGTCCCCGTTGATTTTGTTGTCTTGGATATTGAATGCAATGCATCTTGCCCCATTATATTGGGAAGACCTTTTCTTGAACCGTTGGTGCTACTATTGATATGAAGGAAGGTAATATTAAATATCAATTTCCTCTCAAGAAAGGTATGGAACACTTCCCTAGAAAGATAATGAAGTTACCTTATGATTCTATTATTAGAACAAATTATGATGTTGATGCTTCATCTCTTGATGTCACTTGAGTTACACTTTCTGCGCCTAGCTGAAAGGCGTTAAAGGAAAGCGCTTATGGGAGACAACCCATGTTTTTACTCCAGTATTTTTGTTTTATACTTGAGTCTTGGAAGTTGTTTACTACTGTAGCAACCTCTCCTTATCTTAGTTTTATGTTTTGTTGTGCCAAGTAAAGTCTTTGATAGTAAAGTAAGTACTAGATTTGGATTACTTGCGCAGTTCCAGCATTTCTTTGCTGTCACGAATCTGGGTCTACCTCCCTGTAGGTAGCTCAGAAAATTAAGCCAATTTGCGTGCATGATCCTCAGATATGTACGCAACTTTCATTCAATTTGAGCATTTTCATTTGAGCAAGTCTGGTGGCCTAATAAAATCCATCTTTACGGACTGTTCTGTTTTGACAGATTCTGTCTTTTATTTCGCATTGCCTCTTTTGCTATGTTGGATGAATTTCTTTGATCCATTAATGTCCAGTAGATTTATGCAATGTCCAGAAGTGTTAAGAATGATTGTGTCACCTCTGAACATGTGAATTTTTATTATGCACTAACCCTCTAATGAGTTGTTTCGAGTTTGGTGTGGAGGAAGTTTTCAAGGATCAAGAGAGGAGTATGATGCAATATGATCAAGGAGAGTGAAAGCTCTAAGCTTGGGGATGCCCCGGTGGTTCACCCCTGCATATTCTAAGAAGACTCAAGCGTCTAAGCTTGGGGATGCCCAAGGCATCCCCTTCTTCATCGACAACATTATCGGGTTCCTCCCCCGAAACTATATTTTTATTCCGTCACATCTTATGTACTTTGCTTGGAGCGTCGGTTTGTTTTTGTTTTTTGTTTTGTTTGAATAAAATGGATCCTAGCATTCACTTTATGGGAGAGAGACACGCTCCGCTGTAGCATATGGACAAATATGTCCTTAGGCTCTACTCATAGTATTCATGGCGAAGTTTCTTCTTCGTTAAATTGTTATATGGTTGGAATTGGAAAATGCTACATGTAGTAATTCTAAAATGTCTTGGATAATTTGATACTTGGCAATTGTTGTGCTCATGTTTAAGATCTTGCATCATATACTTTGCACCCATTAATGAAGAAATACTTAGAGCTTGCTAATTTGGTTTGCATATTTGGTTTCTCTAGAGTCTAGATAACATCTAGTATTGAGTTTTGAACAACAAGGAAGACGGTATGGAGTCTTATAATGTTTACAATATGTCTTTTATGTGAGTTTTGCTGTACCGTTCATCCTTGTGTTTGTTTCAAATAACCTTGCTAGCCTAAACCTTGTATCGAGAGGGAATACTTCTCATGCATCCAAAATACTTGAGCCAACCACTATGCCATTTGTGTCCACCATACCTACCTACTACATGGTATTTATCCGCCATTCCAAAGTAAATTGCTTGAGTGCTACCTTTAAAATTCCATCATTCACCTTTACAATATATAGCTCATGGGACAAATAGCTTAAAAACTATTGTGGTATTGAATATGTACTTATGCACTTTATCTCTTATTAAGTTGCTTGTTGTGCGATAACCATGCTTCGGGGACGCCATCAACTATTCTTTGTTGAATATCATGTGAGTTGCTATGCATGTCCGTCTTGTCTGAAGTAAGAGAGATCTACCACCTTTATGGTTGGAGCATGCATATTGTTAGAGAAGAACATTGGGCCGCTAACTAAAGCCATGATTCATGGTGGAAGTTTCAGTTTGGACATATATCCTCAATCTCATATGAGAATAATAATTGTTTCCACATGCTTATGCATTAAAGAGGAGTCCATTATCTGTTGTCCATGTTGTCCCGGTATGGATGTCTAAGTTGAGAATAATCAAAAGCGAGAAATCCAAAATGCGAGCTTTCTCCTTAGACCTTTGTACGAAGCGGCATGGAGGTACCCCATTGTGACACTTGGTTAAAACATGTGCATTGCAAAGATCCGGTAGTCCAAGCTAATTAGGACAAGGTGCGGGCACTATTAGTATACTATGCATGAGACTTGCAACTTGTAAGATATAATCTTCATAACTCATATGCTTTATTACTACCGTTGACAAAATTGTTTCATGTTTTCAAAATAAAAGCTCTAGCACAAATATAGCAATCGATGCTTTCCTCTTTGAAGGACCATTCTTTTTACCTTTATGTTGAGTCGGTTCACCTATCTCTCTCCACCTCAAGAAGCAAACACTTGTGTGAACTGTGCATTGATTCCTACATACTTGCATATTGTACTTGTTATATTACTCTATGTTGACAATTATCTATGAGATATACATGTTACAAGTTGAAAGCAACCGCTGAAACTTAATCTTCCTTTGTGTTGCTTCAATACCTTTACTTTGATTTATTGCTTTATGAGTTAACTCTTATGCAAGACTTATTGATGCTTGTCTTGAAGTACTATTCATGAAAAGTCTTTGCTTTATGATTCACTTGTTTACTCATGTCATTACCATTGTTTTGATCGCTGCATTCACTACATATGTTTACAAATAGTATGATCAAGGTTATGATGGCATATCACTTCAGAAATTATCTTTGTTATCGTTTTACCTGCTCGGGACGAGCAGAACTAAGCTTGGGGATGCTTGATACGTCTCCGACGTATCGATAATTTCTTATGTTCTATGCCATATTATTGATGATACCTACATGTTTTATGCACACTTTATGTCATATTCGTGCATTTTCCGGAACTAACCTATTAACAAGATGCCGAAGTGCCGATTCTCTGTTTTCTGCTATTTTGGTTTCGAAATCCTAGTAACGAAATATTCTCGGAATTGGACGAAACGAAGACCCAGGGGCCTATTTCGCCACGAACCTTCCGGAAGACCGAAGAGCATACGAAGTGGGGCCACGAGGTGGCCAAACCACAAGGCGGCGCGGCCAAGGGGGCCCGCGCCGCCCTGTGGTGTGGGCCCCTCGTCAGCCCCCGACTCTGCCCTTCCGCCTACTTAAAGCCTCCGTCGCGAAACCCCCGAGGCGAAAAACCACGATACGGAAAACCTTACCGAGACGCCGCCGCCGCCGATCCCATCTCGGGGGATTCCGGAGATCTCCTCCGGCACCCCGCCGGAGAGGGATTCATCTCCGGAGGACTCTACACCGTCATGGTCGCCTCCGGAGTGATGAGTGAGTAGTTCACCCCGGACTATGGGTCCATAGCGGTAGCTAGATGGTTGTCTTCTCCTCATTGTGCTTCATTGTTGGATCTTGTGAGCTGCCTAACATGATCAAGATCATCTATCCGTAGTACTCTATGTTGTGTTTGTCGGGATCCGATGGATAGAGAATACCATGTTATGTTAATTATCAAGTTATTACATATGTGTTGTTTATGATCTTGCATGCTCTCCGTTACTAGTAGAGGCTCTGGCCAAGTTTTTGCTCTTAACTCCAAGAGGGAGTATTTATGCTCGATAGTGGGTTCATGCCTCGCATTGACACCTGGGATAGTGACGGAAAGTTCTAAGGTTGTGTTGTGCTTGTTGCCACTAGGGATAAAACATTAGCGCTATGTCCGAGGATGTAGTTGTTGATTACATTACGCACCATACTTAATGCAATTGTCCGTTGCTTTGCAACTTAATACTGGAAGGGGTTCGGACGATAACCTCGAAGGTGGACTTTTTAGGCATAGATGCGGTTGGATGGCGGTCTATGTACTTTGTCGTAATGCCCAATTAAATCTCACTGTACTTATCATGACATGTATGTGCATTGTTATGCTCTCTCTATTTGTCAATTGCCCGACTGTAATTTGTTCACCCAACATGCTTTTATCTTATGGGAGAGACACCTCTAGTGAACTCGTGGACCCCGGTCCATTCTTTAATACTTGAAATAAAATCTCGTCGCAATACTTGTTTTATTGTTTTCTCTGCAAACAATCATCTTCCACACAATTCGGTTAATCCTTTGTTACAGCAAGCCGGTGAGATTGACAACCTCACTGTTTCGTTGGGGCAAAGTACTTAGGTTGTGTTGTGCAGGTTCCACGTTGGCGCCGGAATCTCTGGTGTTGCGCCGCACTACATTCCGCCGCCATCAACCTTCAACGTGCTTCTTGGCTCCTCCTGGTTCGATAAACCTTGGTTTCTTTCTGAGGGAAAACTTGCTGCTGTGCGCATCATACCTTCCTCTTGGGGTTTCCCAACGAACGTGTGAAATACACGCCATCAATGCTACTGAAAGTTATTATGAGAGAGGAAAATATGGTTGTAGAAATTTCCATGTTACTAAAATGCCTCTCTATGTGCTGAAATTTTTGAAGCTACACTTGTTCTATCTTCCTATGCTTGTTACTTTGCTCCTCATGAACTTGTTTATTTACAAGATTCCTTTTTATAGGAAGCATGTTAGGCTTAAATGTGTTTTGAATTTGCCTCTTGATGCTCTCTTTTGCTTCAAATACTATTTCTTGCGAGTGCATCATTAAAACTGCTGAGCCCATCTTAATGGCTATAAAGAAAGAACTTCTTGGGAGATAACCCATGTGTTTATTTTGCTACAATACTTTTATTTTGTATTTGAGTCTTGGAAGTTGTTACTACTGTAGCAACCTCTCCTTATCTTATTTTATTGCATTTGTTGTGCCAAGTAAAGTCTTTGATAGTAAAGTCAATACTAGATTTGGATTACTGCGCAGAAACAGATTTCTTGCTGTAACGAATCTGGGCCTAATTCTCTGTAGGTAACTCAGAAAATTATGCCAATTTACGTGAGTGATCCTCAGATATTTACGCAACTTTCATTCAATTTGAGCATTTTCATTTGAGCAAGCAATAAAATTCGTCTTTACGGACTGTTCTGTTTTGACAGATTCTGCCTTTTATTTCGCATTGCTTCTTTTGCTATGTTGGATGGATTTCTTTGTTCCATTAACTTCCAGTAGCTTTGAGCAATGTCCAGAAGTGTTAAGAATGATTGTGTCACCTCTGAACATGTGAGTTTTTGATTATGCACTAACCCTCTAATGAGTTTGCTTCGAGTTTGGTGTGGAGGAAGTTTTCAAGGGTCAAGAGAGGAGGATGATATACTATGATCAAGAAGAGTGAAGAGTCTAAGCTTGGGGATGCCCCCGTGGTTCATCCCTGCATATTTCAAGAAGACTCAAGCATCTAAGCTTGGGGATGCCCAAGGCATCCCCTTCTTCATCGACAAATTATCAGGTTCCTTCTCTTGAAACTATATTTTTATTCGGCCACATCTTATGTACTTTACTTGGAGCGTCTGTTTGTTTTTGTTTTTTTTTTGTTTTTGTTTGAATAAATTCTTGTGTGGGAGAGAGACACGCTTCGCTGGTTCATATGAACATATATATTCTTAGTTTTAAATTTTCATGGCGAAGGTTGAAACTGCTTCGTTAATTGTTATATGGTTGGAAACGGGAAATGCTACATGTGGTAATTGATAAAATGTCTTGAATAATTTGATACTTGGCAATTGTTGTGCTCATGTTTAAGCTCTTGCATCATATACTTTGCACCTATTAATGAATAAATACATAGAGCTTTCTAAAATTTGGTTTGCATAATTGGTCTCTCTAAGGTCTAGATAATTTCTAGTAAAGAGTTTGAACAACAAGGAAGACGGTGTAGAGTCTTATAATGTTCACAATATGTCTTTTATGTGAGTTTTGCTGCACCGGTTCATCCTTGTGTTTGTTTCAAATAAACTTGCTAGCCTAAGCCTTGTATCGAGAGGGAATACTTCTCATGCATCCGAAATCCTTGAGCCAACCACTATGCCATTTGTGTCCACCATACCTACCTACTACATGGTATTTCTCCGCCATTCCAAAGTAAATTACTTCATGTGCTACCTTTAAACAATTCAAAAGCTATTATCTCTTATTTGTGTCAATGTTTTATAGCTCATGAGGAAGTATGTGGTGTTTATCTTTCGATCTTGTCATTTACTTCGGACAGACTTTCACCAATGTACTAGTGGCTTCATCCGCTTATCCAATAATTTTGCAAAAAGAGCTGGCGCGGGGTTCCCAGCCCCAATTAATTAACCTTCATTAATAATTCTCTTCACATGTTTTGCTCTGATTCATCAGTAAGCAACTTAATTTTGCAAATAGACACTCCTTCATGGTATGTGAATGTTGGAAGGCACCCGAGGATTCGGTTAGCCATGGCTTGTGTAAGCAAAAGGTTGGGAGGAGTGTCATCCATAAATAATAAAACTAAAGTACATGTGTAAACAAAAGAGAAGAGGGATGATCTACCTTGCTGGTAGAGATAACGTCCTTCATGGGAGCCGCTCTTGAAAGTCTGGTTGATAAGGTAGTTAGAGTACCCGCTACCATTCGTTGACAACAACAAACACCTCTCAAAACTTTACTTTTATGCTCTCTATATGATTTCAAAACTTAAAAAGCTCTAGCACATGATTTAATCAATGCTTCCCTCTGCGAAGGGCCTTTCTTTTACTATTATGTTGAGTCAGTTCACCTATCTCTCTCCACCTCAAGAAGCAAACACTTGTGTGAACTGTGCATTGATTCCTACATACTTGCATATTGCACTTGTTATATTACTTTACATTGACAATATCCATGAGATATACATGTTATAAGTTGAAAGCAACCGCTGAAACTTAATCTTCTTTTGTGTTGCTTCAATACCTTTACTTTGATTTATTGGTTTATGAGTTAACTCTTATGCAAGACTTATTGATGCTTGTCTTGAAAGTACTATTCATGAAAAGTCTTTGCTATATGATTCATTAGTTTACTCATTATCTTCATCATTGCTTCGAATCGCTGCATTCATCTCATATGTTTTACAATAGTATTGATCAAGATTATGATAGCATGTCACTTAAGAAATTATCTTTGTTATCGTTTACTTGCTCGGGACGAGCAGAAACTAAGCTTGGGGATGCTTGATACGTCTCCGACGTATCGATAATTTCTTATGTTCCATGCCACATTATTGATGATATCTACATGTTTTATGCATACTTTATGTCATATTTATGCGTTTTCCGGAACTAACCTATTGACGAGATGCCGAAGGGCCGCTTGTCGTTTCTACGCTGTTTTTGGTTTCGAAATCCTAGTAAGGAAATATTCTCGGAATTGGACGAAATCAACGCCCGGGGTCCTATTTTTCCACGAAGCTTCCGAAGTCCAAGGGAAAACGAAGTGGGGCCACGAGGTGGGGACACAGTAGGGCGGCGCGGCCCAAGCCCTGGCCGCGCCGGCCTAGTGTGTGGTCCCACCAGGACTCCACCGACCTTGCCCTTTCGCCTACTTAAAGTCTCCGTCGCGAAAACTCTATTACGTTCGACGAAACCAGAGAAAACCTTCCAGAGCCGCCTGATACGTCTCCGACGTATCGATAATTTCTTATGTTCCATGCCACATTATTGATGATATCTACATGTTTTATACACATTATATGTCATATTTATGCATTTTCCGGCACTAACCTATTAAGGAGATGCCGAAGAGCCAGTTGCTATTTTCTGCTGTTTTTGGTTTCAGAAATCCTACAAAGGAAATATTCTCGGAATTGGACGAAATCAACGCCCAGGGTCCTATTTTTGCACGAAGCTTCCGGAAGACCGAGGGGGAAAGGAAGTGGGGCCACGAGGCGCCGCCACAACAGGGCGGCGCGGCCCAGGTCTTGGCCGCGTGGCCTTGGCGTGTGGGGCTCTCGTGTGTCCCCCCGCGTTGCCCTTCCGCCTACTTAAAGCCTTCGTCGCGAAATCCCCAGTACCGAGAGCCACGATACGGAAAACCTTACTGAGACGCCGCCGTCGCCAATCCCATCTCGGGGGATTCTGGAGATCACCTCCGGCACCCTGCCGGAGAGGGGAATCATCTCCCGGAGGACTCTTCACCGCCATGGTCGCCTCCGGAGTGATGAGTGAGTAGTTCACCCCTGGATGTGCTTCATTGTCGGATCTTGTGAGCTGCCTAACATGATCAAGATCATCTATCTGTAATTCTATATGTTGTGTTTGTCGGGATCCGATGGATAGAGAATACTATGTTATTTTGATTATCAATCTATTACCTATGTGTTGTTTATGATCTTGCATGCTCTCCGTTATTAGTAGAGGCTCTGGCCAAGTTTTTGCTATTAACTCCAAGAGGGAGTATTTATGCTCGATAGTGGGTTCATGCCTCCATTAAATCTGGGACAGTGACAGAAAGTTCTAAGGTTGTGGATGTGCTGTTGCCACTAGGGATAAAACATTTATGCTATGTCCGAGGATGTAGTTATTGATTACATTACGCACCATACTTAATGCAATTGTCTGTTGTTTTCAACTTAATACCGCAAGGGGTTCGGATGATAACTCTGAAGGTGGACTTTTTAGGCATAGATGCATGTCTGGATAGCGGTCTATGTACTTTGTCGTAATGCCCAATTAAATCTCACAATATTCATCATATCATGTATGTGCATTGATATGCCCTCTCTATTTGTCAATTGCCCGACTGTAATTTGTTCACCCAACATGCTATTTATCTTATGGGAGAGACACCTCTAGTGAACTGTGGACCCCGGTCCATTCTTTACATATGAAATACAAATCTGCTGCTATTTTTCTTTACTGTTCTTTGCAAACAATCATCATCCACACTATACATCTAATCCTTTGTTACAGCAAGCCGGTGAGATTGACAACCTCGCTGTTTCGTTGGGCAAAGTACTTTGGTTGTGTTGTGCAGGTTCCACGTTGGCGCCGGAATCCTCGGTGTTGCGCCGCACTACATCCCGCCGCCATCAACCTTCAACGTGCTTCTTGACTCCTACTCGGTTCGATTAAACCTTGGTTTCTTATCGAGGGAAACTTGCCGCTGTGCGCATCACACCTTCCTCTTGGAGTTCCCAACGGACGTGTCAACTACACACATCAAGCAAATTTCTGGCGCCGTTGCCGGGGAGATCAAGACACGCTGCAAGGGGAGTCTCCACAATCCAATCTCTTTACTTTGTTTTTGTCTTGCTTTATTTTATTTACTACTTTGTTTGCTGCACTTATATCAAAACACAAAAAAAATAGTTGCTAGTTTTACTTTATTTACTGTCTTGCACTCTATATAAAAAAAAAAAATTAGTTACTTGCATTTATTTTATCTAGTTTGCTTTATTTACTACTGCTAAAATGAGTAATCCTGAAGTTGAAGTTCGTTCGTTTAAGCAACAAGGGGGGGAATGTTTAAAAGATTCTTGGTATAGAATTAGTGATGCCCATAATAGGTGCACTAAGAAACACTCCACCACTATCCTACTCAGGAATTTTTATGTTGGTATCTCTAGCTGGAATAGGTATGTTCTTGATTGTCTCGCGGGAGGTAACTTCCTAGGCGCCCTTGCTTTAGAAGCTAGTTGCATTATTGAGAGTTTATTTGGAATACCACCTGTTAATGAAGTTAAAATTGAAACCTCTCTTGAAGATGTCATGAAAAAGTTGGAAACCATAGAGCAAAACCTTCCAAGTATTGATACTACTTTGGGAGCATTACTTGATAGCACTGATAAACTTGATAAATCTCTAGGTAGAATTAATGAGAGAATCGCCATCTTAGAATCTTGTGCTACTCATGATAATCGAACCCATAGGATTAGTGAACTTGAAGAAGCTATGGGAACCTTGGGTTCAACTTTTTCTTCTCTTAAGTATAAGGAGAAAGCTTATGTGGGTAAGGAGCAAAAGTTTATGTATGTCTCTAAAGTGCCTAAACCAAAAAAATATTATTATAGGCCTAAAATTGACAAAGCCCTTAGTACCACTACAGATGGGGGAGCATATGATATCGATACTGCATCTCTTGACAACACTTGATATACACCTTCTGCGCCTAGCTGAAAGGCGTTAAAGAAAAGCGATGATGGGAGACAACCCATGTTTTTACTACAGTATTTTGTTTTATATTTGAGTCTTGGAAGTTGTTTACAACTGTAGCAACCTCTCCTTATCTTAGTTTTGTGCTTTGTTGTGCCAAGTAAAGTCTTTGATAGTAAGGTTCATACTAGATTTGGATTACTGCGCGAATGAATGCATTTCTTTGTCGTCACGAATTTCGACCTGCCCTCTGTAGGTAGCTCAGAAAAATATGCCAATTTACGTGCGTGATCCTCAGATATGTACGCAACTTTCATTCAATTTGGGAATTTTCATTTGAGCAAGTATGGTGCCTCAATAAAATCCATCTTTACGGACTGTTCTGTTTTGACAGATTCTGTCTTTTTATTTCGCATTGCCTCTTTTGCTATATTGGATGAATTTCTTTGTTCCATTAATGTCCAGTAGCTTTATGCAATATCCAGAAGTGTTAAGAATGATTGTGTCACCTCTGAACATGTTAATTTTTATTGTGCACTAACCCTCTAATGAGTTGTTTCGAGTTTGGTGTGGAGGAAGTTTTCAAGGATCAAGAGAGGAGGATGATACAACATGATCAAGGAGAGTGAAAGCTCTAAGCTTGGGGATGCCCCGGTGGTTCACCCCTGCATATTCTAAGAAGACTCAAGCGTCTAAGCTTGGGGATGCCCAAGGCATCCCCTTCTTCATCGACAACATTATCAGGTTCCTCCCCTGAAACTATATTTTTATTCCGTCATATCTTATGTGCTTTACTTGGAGCGTCGGTTTGTTTTTATTTTTGTTTTTGTTTGAATAAAATGGATCCTAGCATTCATTGTGTGGGAGAGAGACACGCTCCGCTGTTGCATATGGACAAATATGTCCTTAGGTTTTACTCATAGTATTCATGGCGAAGGTTGAATCTTCTTCGTTAAATTGTTATATGGTTGGAATCGGGAAATGATACATGTAGTAATTCTAAAATGTCTTGAATAATTTTATACTTGGCAATTGTTGTGCTCATGTTTAAGCTCTTGCATCATATACTTTGCACCCATTAATGAAGAAGCACCTAGAGCTTGCTAAATTTGGTTTGCATATTTGGTCTCTCTAAAGTCTAGATAATTTCTAGTATTGAGTTTTGAACAACAAGGAAGACGGTGTAGAGTCTTATAATGTTTACAATATGTCTTTTATGTGAGTTTTGCTGCACCGGTTCATCCTTGTGTTTGTTTCAAATAACCTTGCTAGCCTAAACCTTGTATCGAGAGGCAATACTTCTCATGCATCCAAAATCCTTGAGCCAACCACTATGCCATTTGTGTCCACCATACCTACCTACTACATGGTATTTCTCCGCCATTCCAAAGTAAATTGCTTGAGTGCTACCTTTAAAATTTCCATTCCCTACCTTTACAATATATAGCTCATGGGACAAATAGCTTAAAAACTATTGTGGTATTGAATATGTACTTATGCACTTTATCTCTTATTAAGTTGCTTGTTGTGCGATAACCATGTTTCTGGGGACGCCATCAACTACTCTTTGTTGAATATCATGTGAGTTGCTATGCATGTCCGTCTTGTCTGAAGTAAGAGAGATCTACCACTTTAATGGTTAGAGCATGCATATTGTTAGAGAAGAACATTGGGCCGCTAACTAAAGCCATGAATCATGGTGGAAGTTTCAGTTTTGGACATATATCCTCAATCTCATATGAGAACACTAATTGTTGCTACATGCGTATGCATTAAAGAGGAGTCCATTATCTGTTGTCCATGTTGTCCCGGTATGGATGTCTAAGTTGAGAATAATCAAAAGCGAGAAATCCAAAATACGAGCTTTCTCCTTAGACCTTTGTACAGGCGGCATGGAGGCACCCCTTTGTGACACTTGGTTAAAACATGTGTATTGCGATGATCCCGGTAGTCCAAGCTAATTAGGACAAGGTGCGGGCACTATTAGTATACTATGCATGAGGCTTGCAACTTGTAAGATATAATTTACATAATACATATGCTTTATTACTACCGTTGACAAAATTGTTTCTTGTTTTCAAAATAAAAGCTCTAGCACAAATATAGCAATCGATGCTTTCCTCTTTGAAGGACCTTTCTTTTACTTTTATGTTGAGTCAGTTCACCTATTTCTGTCCACCTCAAGAAGCAAACACTTGTGTGAACTGTGCATTGATTCCTACATACTTGCATATTGCACTTGTTATATTACTCTATGTTGACAATATCCATGAGATATACATGTTACAAGTTGAAAGCAACCGCTGAAATTTAATCTTCTTTAGTGTTGCTTCAATACCTTTACTTTGATTTATTGCTTTATGAGTTAACTCTTATGCAAGACTTATTGATGCTTGTCTTTAAGTACTATTCATGAAAAGTCTTTGCTTTATGATTCAGTTGTTTACTCATGTCATTACCATTGTTTTGATCGCTGCATTCATTACATATGTTTACAATAGTATGATCAAGGTTATGATGGCATGTCACTCCGGAAATTATCTTTGTTATCGTTTACCGCTCGGGACGAGCAGGAACTAAGCTTGGGGATGCTGATACGTCTCCGACGTATCGATAATTTCTTATGTTCCATGCCACATTATTGATGATATCTACATGTTTTATACACATTATATGTCGTATTTATGCATTTTCCGGCACTAACCTATTAACGAGATGCCGAAGAGCCAGTTGCTGTTTTCTGCTGTTTTTGGTTTTAGAAATCCTACAGAGGAAATATTCTCGGAATTGGACGAAATCAACGCCCAGGGTCCTATTTTTGCACGAAGCTTCCAGAAGATCGAGGGGGAAAGGAAGTGGGGCCACGAGGCGCCGCCACAACAGGGCGGCGCGGCCCAGATCTTGGCCGCGCGGCCCTGGCGTGTGGGGCCCTCGTGTGGCCCCCCGCGTTGCCCTTCCGCCTACTTAAAGCCTTCGTCGCGAAACCCCCGGCACCGAGAGCCACGATACGGAAAACCTTACCGAGACGCCGCCGCCGCCAATCCCATCTCGGGGGATTCGGAGATCACCTCCGGCACCCCGCCGGAGAGGGGAATCATCTCCCGGAGGACTCTTCACCGCCATGGTCGCCTCCGGAGTGATGAGTGAGTAGTTCACCCCTGGACTATGGGTCCA
>NC_061512.1:270663688-270677701 GCF_022539505.1 Lolium rigidum
ACTTGGGGATTGTGATCCCTAACCCGGTAGGTATTCATCGTGTTCTCCAATCCACTGCCACCAAGTTACAAGAACTTCGTGATGAACTACAATATGCGAGAACATGAACAAGGAGTTACACGAACTCTTCTCCATGCTTGAAATCTGCTGAGGTTGAGATACGAGAAAGAGCACCAAGTGTTGATGGTCAATAAGACCACCAAGTTCAAGAAGCGGGGCAAACCTAAGAAGGACCTCAAGAAGGGTGGCAAGAAAGCTGCCGCTCATCCGAGAAGCCTAAGGGTGGCCCTAAACCCGATCTGGCTGCTATTGCTGCAATGGGAAGGGACACTTTGGAGCGGAATTGCTCCAAGTACTTAGGCTGATCGAAGAGCGGCCTTGTCAAGAAGAAGAAAGGTATATCTGATATACATGTTATAGATGTTTATCTCACTTGGTTCTCGTACTAGTGCCTGGGTATTTGATACTTGGTTCGGTTGCTCACATTTGTAACTCGAAGCAGGAACTACGGAATAAACGAAGCCTAGCGAGGGATGAAGTGACGATGCGCGTTGGAAATGGATCCAAGGTCGATGTGATCGCTGT
This sequence comes from Lolium rigidum, assembly GCF_022539505.1. Classification (NCBI taxonomy): domain Eukaryota; kingdom Viridiplantae; phylum Streptophyta; class Magnoliopsida; order Poales; family Poaceae; genus Lolium; species Lolium rigidum. The sequence continues at coordinate 270,664,274 of NC_061512.1, forward strand.
CGGCACGCTCCTCTACATCTACCATCGGGATTAGTTTTAGACCTTAATAATTGTTATTTGGTGCACTGCGTTGAGCATGAACATTATATCTGGATCGTGTTTAATGCAAGACGGTTATTCATTCAAGTCTGAGAATAATGGTTGTTCTATTTTTATGAATAATATCTTTTATGGTCATGCGCCTGAGAAGAATGGTTTATTTCTATTAAATCTCGATAGTAGCGATACACATGTTCATAACATTGATGCTAAGCGAATTAAATTGAATGATAATTCTACTTATATGTGGCACTTGTCGTCTTGGTCATATTGGAGTGAAACGCATGAAGAAACTCCATGCGGATGGACTACTTGAGTCACTTGACTTTCGAGTCACTTGACGGATGCGAAGCATGTCTAATGGGAAAAATGACTAAGACTCCATTCTACGGTATTATGGAGCGAGCTACGGACTTATTGGAAATCATACATACCGATGTGTGCGGACCAATGAGTGTAGCCTCGCGCGGTGGTTATCGTTATGTTCTAACCTTCACGAGATGATCGAGTAGATATGGGTATATCTATTTCATGAAACATAAATCCGAGACTTTCCGAAGTTCAAGGAATTCCAAAGTGAAGTAGAAAATCAACGTAACAAGAAGATCAAGTTTCAGCGTTCGATCGCGGAGGCGAATATCTGAGTTATGAGTTTGGCATGCATTTAAAGAAATGCGGAATACTTTCACAGTTGACACCGCCGGGAACACCACAGCGCAATGGTGTGTCCGAACGTCGTAATCGAACTCTCTTAGATATGGTTCGTTCTATGATGTCTCTTACTGATTTGCCGTTATCATTTTGGGGTTATGCATTAGAGACAGCAGCATTCACTTTAAATAGGGCACCATCGAAATCCGTTGCAACGACACCGTATGAATTATGGTTTAATAAGAAACCTAAGTTGTCGTTCCTTAAAGTTTGGGGTTGCGAAGCCTATGTAAAAAAGTTACAACCGGACAAGCTAGAACCCAAAGCGGAGAAATGCGTCTTCATAGGATACCCTAAGGAAACTATAGGGTATACTTTCTATCACGAGATCCGAAGGCAAAATCTTTGTTGCTAAGAACGGAACCTTTCTTGAGAAAGAATTTCTCACTAAAGAAGTGACTGGAAGAAAAGTAGAACTCGACGAGGTTACCTGAACCTTCTCTCGTTGATCGAGTAGCGCGAGTACGGAAGATGTTCTGTGCCGCCCGCACGGTAACAGAGGAAGCTAATGATAATGATCATGAAACTTCGAGCGAGGTAGCTACTGAACCTCGCAGGTCGACAAGAGAACGTACCACTCCTGATTGGTATGATCCTTGTCTAAATCTCATGATTGTGGACAACAATGATGAGGACCCTGCAACGTATGAAGAAGCGATGATGAGCCCAGATTCCAACAAATGGCAAGAAGCCATGAAATCCGAAATGGGATCCATGTATGATAACAAAGTATGGACTTTGGTAGATCTACCTGATAGCCGCAAGGCTGTTGAGAATAAATGGATCTTCAAGAGAAAAACGAGATCTTGACGGTAATGTTACTGTCTATAAAGCTCGACTTGTCGCAAAGGGTTTCCGACAAATTCAAGGTGTTGACTACGATGAGACTTTCTCACCTGTAGCGAAGCTAAAGTCTCGTGAGGATTTTGTTAGCAATAGCTGCATTTTTCGATTATGAGATTTGGCGAGATGGATGTCAAAACGGCGTTCCTTAATGGTGACATTGAGGAAGAGTTGTATATGGTACAACCCAAAGGTTTTGTCGATCCTAAAAATGCCGACATGGTATGCAAACTTCAGCGTTCCATTTATGGACTCGAAGCAAGCATCCAGGAGTTGGAACCGACGCTTTGATAAGGTGATCAAAGACTTCGGGTTTATACGAGTGCCATGGAGAGGCCTGTATTTACAAGAAAGTGAGTGGGAGCTCTGTAGCATTCCCGATATTATATGTAGATGACATATTATTGATTGGGAATGATATAGAACTATTAAGCAGTGTAAAAGGTTATTTGAATAAGTGTTTTTCAATGAAGGACCTTGGTGAAGCAGCGTACATTTTAGGCATCAAGATTTATCGAGATAGATCAAGACGCCTAATAGGGCTTTCACAGAGTACATACCTGGACAAGATTCTAAAGAAGTTTAGAATGGATGAAAGTAAGAAAGGATTCTTACCGATGTTGCCAGGTAAGGTCTTGAGCAAGACTCAAGGTCCAGCTACGACAGAAGAAAGAGAGAGGATGAATGAGATCCCCTATGCCTCGGCAGTAGGCTCTATCATGTATGCCATGCTGTGTACTAGACCGGATATAGCACATGCTGTTAGTTTGACTAGCAGATATCAAAGTGATCCAGGAATGGAACACTGGACAGCGGTCAAGAATATCCCGAAGTACTTGAAAAGAACTAAGGATATGTTTCTTTGTTATGGCGGTGACCAAGAGCTCGTTGTAACAAGTTACACCGATGCAAGTTGGAACACTGATCCTGATGACTCTAAGTCTCAGTCTGGGTACGTGTTTATATTGAATGGTGCTGCAGTAAGCTGGTGCAGCTCCAAGCAGTGCACGGTGGCGAAGTCTTCAACAGAATCGGAATACATATCGGCTTCGGAGGCTTCATCGGAAGCGGTATGGATGAAGAGGTTCATTGTTGAGCTCGGTGTGGTTCCTAGTGCATTGGACCCACTAGTCATTTATTGTGACAACATGGGTGCCATCGCCAATGCAAAAGAACCAAGGTCACACAAGAAGCTGAAGCATATCAAGCTGCATTTTCATTCGATTCGCGAGTACATCGAAGATGGAGAAGTAAAGATTTGCAAAGTACACACTGATCTGAATGTAGCAGATCCGTTGACTAAAGCTCTCCCTAGGGCAAAGCATGACCAACACCAGAATGCCATGGGTGTTAGGTACCTTACAATGTAATCTAGATTATTGACTCTAGTGCAAGTGGGAGATCTGTTGGAGATATGCCCAAGAGGCAATAATAAATTGGTTATTATATATCTTTGTGTTTATGATAAATGTTTATATACCATGCTATAATTGTATTGACCGAAACATTGATACATGTGTGTTATGTAAACAACAAGAAGTCCCTAGTAAAGCCTCTTGTATAACTAGCTTGTTGATTAATAGATGATCATCGTTTCGTGATCATGAACATTGGATGTTATTAATGACAAGGTTATATCATTATGTGAATGATGTAATGGACACACCCAATTAAGCGTAGCATAAGATCACGTCATTAAGTTCATTTGCTATAAGCTTTCGATACATAGTTACCAAGTCCTTTCGACCATGAGATCATATAAATCAGTTATGCCGGAAGGGTACTTTGATTACATCAAACGCCACTGCGTAAATGGGTGGTTATAAAGGTGGGATTAGGTATCCGGAAAGTATAAGCCTGAGGCATATGGATCAACAAGTGGGATTTGTCCATCCCGATGACGGATAGATATACTCTGGGCCCTCTCGGTGGAATGTCGTCTAATTAGCTTGCAAGCATATGAATGGTTCATAAGAGACCACATACCACGGTACGAGTAAAGAGTACTTATCAGGAGACGAGGTTGAACAAGGTATCGTGATACCGATGATCAAACCTCGGACAAGTAATATATCGTGAGACAAAGGGAATCGGTATCGTATGTAAATGGTTCATTTGATCACTAAGTCATCGTTGAATATGTGGGAGCCATTATGGATCTCCAGATCCCGCTATTGGTTATTGGTCGGAGAGAAGTCTCAACCATGTCTGCATAGTTCGCGAACCGTAGGGTGACACACTTAAGGTTTGATGTCGTTTTAAGTAGATATGGAATATGGAATGGAGCTCGAATGTTGTTCGGAGTCTCGGATGGGATCCGAGACATCACGAGGAGGTTCGGAATGGTCCGAAGAATAAGATTCATATATGGGAAGTCATTTTCCGGGGTTCGGAAAAAGTCCGGTGTTTTGACCGGAGCTTCTAGAAGGTTCTGGAAGGACTGGAATAGTCCGGAATATTATGGAAGGTTCCGGAAGTGTTCGGGACGACCCGGGATGTCTAAGGAAGTCCGGAGGGTTCCATAATAGGTGCAACCATGTTGCCTTAAGGGAAAAGGAGTCTTTCCTTAATGCAATTTCGGAATTGGCAAAAGAGTCCGAGTAGGACTAGGTTTTCGGAACCGGAAACCTATCGGAACTCAGTCAAACTTGGGGGCAGGTTTTTGGACGACCCAAGGGGCTTGGCCACCTATTTAAAGAGGCCAAGGGGCACCCCAAGGGCACCACAAGTCGCAGCCCTAGCTCCCCAAGTCGCAGCACCACCCTGCGCCCAAACCCTAGCTATTCCCTCCTCCTTCTTCTCCCGCAGCGCTTGCGGCGAAGCCCTGCCGGAGATCTCCACCACCACCGTCACCACGCCGTCGTGCTTCCGGGATTCCGAGGAGGGTCTACTACTTCCGCTGCCCGCTGGAACGGGGAGAAGGACGTCGTCTTCATCAACACCGAACGTGTGACCGAGTACGGAGGTGCTGCCCGATTGTGGCACCGTCAAGATCAAGATCTTCTACGCGCTTTTGCAAGCGGCAAGTGATCGTCTACATCCACCCCGAGATCTAATCTCGTTAAGCTTTGCGAATCTTCGAGGGTTAGTCTCATCATCTCCTCGTTGCTACCGTCTACTAGATTAGATCTTGGCTTGGTTTTCGTTCTTGCGGTAGGAAATTTTTTGTTTTCTATGCTACGAATCCCATCAACAAATTATAATACACCAAGGGCATAAGTAAACTAGTTAAATAATGTGAAATTGTTGTCTTACCATGTTTATGTTGAATTCAGCTCTAATTTTTTTCTTGAAACAACAAAGTAAATAAAAATAATTCATGGAAAAATACAATTGGAGTTCAGAACTATAACTATATGGAAAAAATTATGTTCACATAAAAAAATTCATTGTTAATCTTGCTAGCTATAACTGATATGCAGGTGTAGTGTATTGATTATCTAAGGATGTATCAACTGAGAAAGTAAAAAGCTTTAATATAAATAAATTAATCTATTGAAAATCCTGCGGTTGACCTCTCTTGTGTCAAAAGTATGCATTCAATTTGACAATCCTACTAAGTATGACACACTTTAGCATCTTTGAACGAAAGCAGCACAACTTTGAACGTATCGTAGTATCCCGCTGCCTAATTGATTATGTATCTTTAACATTTTCTTGACGGCTTGTAGTATAAGAGGCTTGCTCCGGTACAACCCCCCCCCCCCAAACTCAACAAAACCCAACCGGTATTATTTAGGCCCATGTCCAAGCCCAAATCCAAAACTCAGTATTCCTACGTATAGGCATACAGTCGCCGCAAGACAGTCCGGCGGGCACTGCAAGACAGTCCGGTGCCGCAAGACAGTCCGGCGCGAACACCACAAGACAGTCCGGCGCCGCAAGACAGTCCAACGCAAGCACCGCAAGACAGTCCGGTTAGTCTCGATCCCAACGCGATGGACAGTCCGGCCGAATTGCACCGGACTGTCCGGGGCGGAACTATCCGGCTGTTCGTCGCGCCGTCATGCCGCCGTCTAGCCTGCACGCCGCTCCAACCATACCGGTACGGACCTACGAGACATTGCCGAGACTCGTCTCGTCCAGGTTCGCCTCACAGTGCCTCGTGGCTGCCCATCACCACCTTGTTGCTCCTCCCGCCCGGCGGCCACGACCGCCACCGCGCTGACGAATCGCCACCAATAATCTACGTACATACATAATTATGTACATACGTATGCGGCATACAATTTAGTTGGATCATACGGGTTTTGTACAGGGCTTCGTATACCCATTTAATATTAAACGAAGGGGTATCAAACGATCTCAGCCGTTCTTGTATTTAAGTTTGCTTTGAGTTTAGGGGAGGGGTTGTACCGGAGCAAACGCCGTAGTATAAAGGTTTCAATCACCATAGTCAACAGATCTCATGACAAATTACGCTTGACGCTAATCGAAAACGCTGGATAGACATGTGGTTTACTTACTTTAACGAGGAAAGAAAATAGTTGGTTTCTTTTCCGCAAAGGTAAGTGAACATGTTTTGGTGAGTTCAAACATGACTTGGGCATAGGGAATTCTTAGTCGAGACTTGTGACGTTCAGCAGGTTCGTACGTAGCTGCGGACGATATAAAAACAGTCAAACACATCAATTGGTTGATGCGGAGAGGCGGCCAGGTCAAAATATGAACCACACTTGGTAGAGTAGCTAGAGATTGATCACAAGACTTGTCTAATTAGTCGGACTTCACCAACTTTTTTCGCGCCGTCCCAGTTCCTATATATATCCCCACTCGCACAACGAAATGTGCAAATCACTCCTACAACTAACTTCGAAGTACCAAGGCAGCACAAACGAGCTAGCCTAGCTTCCACCGCTTGCTCTCTCCATTTCTTGCTGCAACAACTCCTACCCCTGCAATGGAGGTTAAGGTGTTGAGCTCCAAGCTCGTGAAGCCTGCCTACAATGCCGGCGCCGCACCAGCTACCGAGTACATCCCTCTGTCCATCTTCGACAGGGTGACGTTCGAGATGCAGATGGCAATCATCTACGCCTTCGCCTCGCCGGCGCCTTCAACGGCCGCCATCGAGAAGGGCCTGGCAGCGGTGCTCGCTCAGTACCGCGCCTTCGCCGGCCAACTCGGAGTCAACCCTGACGACGGTACACCCTCCTTCATTCTCAACGACCGTGGTGCCCGCCTTGTGGAGGCCTCCGTGGATGCCGACCTCATTGATATGGCGCCGGCAAAGCCCACGCCGGAGCTTCTGAAGCTGCACCCGGACCTGGAGGGGGAGCTAGAGGAGGTGGTGCTGCTGCAGCTCACCCGGTTCAGGTGCGGCTCCCTCGCCGTCGGGTTCACCTCCAACCACGTTGTCGCCGACGGCCACGCCACCAGCAACTTCCTCGTCGCCTGGGGACGTGCCACAAGAGGGCTCCCTATGGGTCCCCCGCCCGTGCACCACCACAAGGACCTCTTCAAGCCACGATCGGAACCTCGCGTAGAGCACGACCACCGCAACAGGGAGTACTACCTGCCGTCTCCCACTAACGTCATCGGCCACCATGGCGACGTCGCCGACAACATCGTCATTCACAAGGCGCACTTCACCAAGGACTTCATCGCCGGGCTCCGTGGTAGCGCGTCGGAGGGGCGCGGCCGGCCGTTCAGCCGGTTCGAGACCATCCTCGCCCACCTCTGGCGCACCATGACACGTGCCCGTGACTTGAGCCCAGAAGAGACGACGACCATACGCCTGTCCGTCGACGGGCGCCACCGGCTCGGCAAACCGGCAGAGTACTTCGGAAACATGGTGCTCTGGGCGTTCCCGCGCGCCACGGTAGGTGACCTCCTAAACCGGCCGCTTAAGCACGCCGCGCAGGTGATCCACGACGAGGTGGCCAGGGTGGACGGCCGCTACTTCCAGTCCTTCGTCGATTTCGCGACCTCCGGCGCCGCCGAGAAAGAAGGGCTCGCGCGGAGCGCCGTCTGCAAGGACGTGATGTGCCCGGACGTCGAGGTGGACAGCTGGCTCACCTTCCCGTTCTACGAGCTGGATTTCGGAACCGGGAGCCCCAGTTACTTCATGCCGTCCTACTTCCCTACGGAGGGAATGCTGTTCCTCACGCCGTCCTACATTGGCGACGGCAGCGTCGACGCATTCGTCCCCGTCTTCCAGCAAAACCTACAAGCGTTCAAAGAATGCTGCTACTCCACGGAGTAGGTGGCCATGGGGTAGCAACTGGTCGAAGGAACAGAATGTTAATTAGGTGAAAAATAATTGATTTTATTGTGAGGATTGTATAAGGGCAAACCCTACGTATGTACACACACGTTGCAATGATGCAAGAGTAAAACTATCAATTAACTTTTTAATGAGTAGAACTTTTAAAGTTCCTGCAGAGAAACACATAAAATAATTTGCTGACGATATTACCTGTTTACCACACTGAACCACACATTTCAGTTGACAAAGAAATATGAAAAATAAAATGAAAGAAAAAATAGTTGAAAAATTAATTAAAAAACGATAGACTAAGCTAAAGTAAAGTTAGAGGTTTATTATAAGAAATCTTACATCTGTATAAAAGAACCATAAAAAGATGAACAAATATCAAGAGCTTGAGTGAGTTTAGCCTTTATCAGCAGTGGCAGAGCCATTAATTGCATGAACAATGGGTGTACAAAGTACAATAAAGTCATAGTTTTACTCATGTTTCTCCTAATTTATTTAATGCATATTGCTCTGAATGTGAATTGGACATAGATATACAAGCCTTTTCCCAAAATAATGGGTGTACAATTGTACACCCATGTATTGCCTATGTTTATCAGCCCTTGGAACCAATATCATTGACATACGAGAGACTTAAAGGGATACAATATTGTAAGAGCTAGCTAATTAGTCAGACAAAGAAATCAACAATTATAACTATTAAAAACAAAAAACATTGAATAATAAGTAAGGGTTTAACACTCTCATATGCTCATAGAAAACAAAGTCTTACTCATATAAAACAAGGTTTGCTCGTTTAATGGCTAAATGAGCTTGGGACTAGTTGCCGCTGGATCAAAAAAAAAATTGTTTGTTGAAAATTTCCAAAAGGATCATAGATGACTGGGTATAGATGTTGACTGTGATATTGATGTAGAAAATAAACGTGTAATTTCTCTATGAAAATATGATTTCCCGCCCTTATATTCGGGAGAAAGTATCTAATGGAAGGCAACATTTAATGAAAACATTGAAACGATGAGATGTACCGTAGGATCCAAACATGTTTGTTCAAATCATGACACAAAATTTCTCATATGTTTTTGCATATAAATTGTTTTGATTTATTGAAAACAACCCACAAATTCACCTGCCTCTTTCCTATCCATATCAATCTATGCAGTTAGTTGTTGTGAATGAGTAGGCTATAATAGCATGGAATATTGTTTGAACCTCGTATTCAAAAGAACATGATAATTTTATAGATCATTGAATTACCACTAGATGTCTCGAATCCTAACAGAAGTAGACTCAATGCAACATGCCAGTCCATTGTATTTGGCACTACCTTCTACTCCATGTGACTCCCTTGTATGGTTCGTCCTACCACCATATGGGCAAGACCTACAAGATATTTACACGTATAAGCCATTAGGTCACACAAGTTATTGCTAGACGTGATCACCTTACTTTTAAGTGTTGGTTGTGGTGGTAAGGGTTTTCTATAAGCTCAAACAACTTGATCCTCCCAAATTATTTTTCTACACCTCCAACTTTTCTGATGTCCTCACATGCATGTCCACACTCATCGAAAATTAGGACTCCACAAACATATCCACTCGGATCCAATCTGACTAAATATGTTATGGCTCTTGAAGTGTGTGATCCTTGAGGTTCAGCCCAACTTGGCCATGACCGGAGAAAACACCGAGTTCCCAGCACGGGACATGAGAACAGTGTTAAGTATGCTACTAACAGGATGTGAAGTGCTTATAAAGTTATCTTTGACAAACCTTGACAATGGGTCATGTGCAATTAATAATCCTTTTTCTAAAGATATATGGTTTCTGACCCAACCCGAGTACTTGTCATCCTTGTTGACCTCTCTTCTGGAACTTGTGACACAAATAGCCAAGTCAGGTTAACACTAAGCTCTAGTCACATGGACATGCCTTTTTTTTTTTGTTTAGTCAAGAGGGTCTAGAAATATCCCTCCAAGTGGGATGCTTTAGGACAAGACCGACAGATTAATATCTACTTATTTATCGAGTAGCGCCTTTGATATAGCCTAAATGAGTAAATTCACATCTCTGGAACATTCAACAGACTAAAGTCTAGGACATGAGATAAACATATGATATATCTCGTTACAGCTTGAAATAGGTATGTCTGAATCCCTGATCTTCGCCATGGGTATGTAATATTTGTTATATTAGCATCTATGTTCCCATAATATGCAGAACATGGTCATAAGACAAGTCATATAATAGCCTAAAGATATGTAACTGCATAACGTTATCGACTAGGTGCATAGGATCAGAATTATCATCACACACATGCATAGTCTCGGAAAAACATGTCACCCTTGTTGATGCGATTAGAATTTTAATTGTTTAATTTCCCTTACGAGCTTCTGGAGTTTCCTGCTACGGTGTTATTCTTGGACGAGAACCCTCGTAGACTCATATGCGAGCTGGTGGAGATAAACAACTTCAGTCATGGACGTTTATTCTTGGTGCTCAGGTTCACACACACAGCCTGGAAATGGAATCCATCTTAGTATCTAACCGACACAGCTAGGTGAACTTTACCTCCCATAAAAGAATGATGCATGGAGTCGTGTTCTCGAAAAAAAGAATTCATGGAGTATAATACATCCACCAGATTGGAATCTTGTTCTTCACGTCTCCATTTTGTACTCTACTTGTGGCATATTCCCTCTTGCACTACAGGAATGGGAGAAGACGCCGACGGCCAAAATCTACGCCGACGGCTTTTTATCGGGGCCGTCGGCGTACGGCCTCGCCGGGGCAGCTCAGGAAGCCGACCGTCGGCGTACAAATACCGTCGGCGTAGAGGAGGCTACGCCGAGGGCAGCCGTCGGCGTCACCTTGGCCCTCGGCGTAGCACCGGCATCGCCTGCGGCCCAGCCCGCGCCGTCGTCGCCCGCTCACGGCGTCAGTCAGACGCCGACGGCCACCCTCGGCATAGGGCATGGGCACCCTATGCCGACGGCCACCCTCGGCATATAGGATTTTTTTTATTTTTTTTATTTTTTTCCCTCTCTCATATTACTTTATAATATGTTTCTATTATTTATTTACTAGTATGAATTATGTAAAAAATGGTTCTATTTTTTAAGAATTCGTAGATGGCATATGTAGGTCCCATGGGTGACGCTCTTCGCAGACGGGACAACCGGAGCCACTAGGCCCAACATTTGCTATCGATGTACATATGGGTAGATCCGCGGGGTCCCCGCCCTACGGTTTCCCGAACCCTAACCCTAACCCCAACTGTAACCCTAACTCTAACCCTAACTCTAACCCTAACCGTAACCCTAACTCTAGCCCTAACCCTAACCCTAGCCCTAGGGTTTCCACATACATTGCTAACTCTAACCCTAACCCTAACCCTAACTCTAACCCTAACCCTAGGGTTTCCACATACATTGCTAACCCTAACTATAACCCTAACAGATCACTTGGTAAAACCCTAACCCTAGGGGTCCCGCCCTACGGTTTCCCGAACCCTAACCCTAACCCTAACTATAACCCTAACTCTAACCCTAACTCTAACCCTAACCGTAACCCTAACTCTAGCCCTAACCCTAACCCTAGCCCTAGGGTTTCCACATACATTGCTAACTCTAACCCTAACCCTAACCCTAACTCTAACCCTAACCCTAGGGTTTCCACATACATTGCTAACCCTAACAGATCACTTGGTAAAACCCTAACCCTAGGGGTCCCGCCCTAGGGTTTCCCAAGAAACAGATCACCGGAGCGTCAGAATTGTTGGAAAACTTGCTTCTGCCCCTAACATACATGTACAAGTGTGATGTAAGGTTTGGCTAACCTTGGATGTACCCGGCGTTGACGATTTCCGCATAATGGGCTACCGGTTGGTAAAATCCAGGATCCGTATGTGGAAACCCCCGCCATGGCTCGAACGGAGCCTATTTTATGGTAAAGTATGCCCAACCTATGGTTTCCATGTACATATGTCCTAAACAAAGCAAAATAAATAAAAAAGTCCACGGGTAAACCCTCGCACGGAGAAAGCTATAGGGGTAGATGTGTGGGGTCCCCGCCCTAGGGTTTTCCAAGTTACAGACCACCGGAGCGTCGGAATCGCTGGAAAACTTGTGTGTGCCCACATGGCATGCACAAAAGTGATTTGAGATGGTTTTATATCCAAGGCTACCCCCTGTGTGTGTCCGGCTTCTCGGACAGGGGTTCCTACACTTGGGCGCATTCCGCATGTATAGGGGGAACTCCCTCGAAGTTGAACCGGAGAGAAACTTGATATCATATGGGATGATTTTTGTTTCCACATGTACCTATGACCTAACCAAGCTCAAATGGAGGCATATGCCCACCGGGGACCCCCGATGGGATGCGAGTCAAAGGGGTAGACCGCGCGGTCAACGTAACTAGGGTTTCGTCGGAAATCTAGCATCGGATCTAGGGAATGGCCCCAGAACTTGTGTGTGTCCACATGGAATGCACAAAAGTGATTTGAGATGGTTTTATATCCAAGGCTACCCCCAGGTGTGTCCGGCTTCCGGACAGGGGGTTCCTACACTTGGGCAGATTCTGCATGTATAGGGGGGAACTCCCTCGGAGTTGAACCGGAGAGAAACTTGATATCATATGGGATGATTTTTGTTTCCACATGTACCTATGACCTAACCAAGCTCAAATGGAGGCATATGCCCACCGGGGGACCCCGATGGGATGCAGATCAAAGGGGTAGACCACGCGGTCACCGTAACTACGGTTTCGTCGGAAATCGAGCGTCGGATCTAGGGAATGGCCCCAGAACTTGTGTGTGTCCACATGGAATGCACAAAAGTGATTTGAGATGGTTTTATATCCAAGGCTACCCCCCGGTGTGTCCGGCTTCTCGGACAGGGGGTTCCTACACTTGGGCAGATTCTGGCATGTATAGGGGGACTCCCTCGTACGTGAACCGGAGAGAAACTTGATATCATATGGGATGATTTTTGTTTCCACATGTACCTATGACCTAACCAAGCTCAAATGGAGGCATATGCCCACCGGGGACCCCGATGGGATGCAGATCAAAGGGGTAGACCGCGCGGTCAACAGAACTAGGGTTTCGTCGGAAATCGAGCGTCGGATCTAGGGAATGGCCCCAAAACTTGTGTGTGTCCACATGGCATGCACAAAATTGATTTGAGATGGTTTTATATCCAAGGCTACCCCCCCAGGTGTGTCCGGCTTCTCGGACAGGGGGTTCCTACACTTAGGCAGATTATGCATGTATAGGGGGGAACTCCCTCGTACGTGAACCGGAGAGAAACTTGATATCATATGGGATGATTTTTGTTTCCACATGTACCTATGACCTAACCAAGCTCAAATGGAGGCATATGCCCACCGGGGGACCCCCGATGGGATGCAGTCAAAGGGGTAGACCGCGCGGTCAACAGAACTAGGGTTTCGTCGGAAATCGAGCATCGGATCTAGGGAATGGCCCCAAAACTTGTGTGTGTCCACATGGCATGCACAAAAGTTATTTGAGATGGTTTTATATCCAAGGCTACCTGATACGTCTCCAACGTATCGATAATTTCTTATGTTCCATGCTACTTTATTGATGATACCTACATGTTT
>NC_061512.1:270677801-270690751 GCF_022539505.1 Lolium rigidum
GAAGCCAATCATCGGCGTCGAGGGGTTCGGTGCACTTGGAGAAGACGGGTGGGTTGGTGCTTTGAAAATCCTTCGGCTTGGAGCGGGGGTCTCCATTTCCATCCCGCCATTATTGTTGTTGGCGTTACCGGTAGCAAGCTGAGTGAGGTGTCTGAAGAGTAGCAAGATTAGCTTGACGCTCCGCACGGGCTGCCTCACGGTCTTCCATCATCATACGCGAGGAGTTGAGCCATGGTAGGGTCGGGAGGTGGAGGTGGAGGGGGGTCTCGGTTTGCCCCGCTGTGGTCTCCTCTACGGGTTTCCACCATCCTGAAGAAGGGTGGATTCAGATTTACAAATAGGAACAAGTAGATGGGCAGCCACTTAAAAGGGGAGGGATTGCAAATAAAAACGGAAATTCAAAAACGGGCGCAACAAATGCAAAGTAGGCAAAAGATAGCATAGACATAAGAAGGGTGCCGATGGCACAATGTAGCATACATCATCACACATAAGTCTCATACAACACAGCCAAAAGAATGGTTTCATAGAACCATCATCACAAGTCTACTCGCATCGCAAAGGGGGGCCTATCTCATCGCCCTAAGGTAAGGTGGTGCGAGTCCAAGGTGGTGCTCTAGAAGTCGTCGAGGTCCACGACGGGAACCTCAGGTGCAGGTGGGGCGTCCTCCTCAACAAAGGCTGGCTCCTCGGGGTCCTCCTCGGACATCAGTGGCTCGGGCTCCTCATCTTCATCGTTGATGAAGGCCTCATCCTCGGTGATCGGGCTCCATATCGAAGTCCTCGTCCTCGTAGTCGTCGTCGTCACTAAGGAGAGCCTCGTTCTCCTTGCGGAGATCCTCACCGTCGTCCTCAAGCTCCTCAATAGTGGCCTCCATCGTGCGAGTCGGGGCCTCCCGGCGAAGTCACCTTCGCCTTCGAGGCGAGTAACCCTCCGGCGTGCGGCAACCCTCGGCTTGCGCTCACGCGGCAAGGTCAGCCCGTGTAGCGGCAAGCTGAGCGCGAAGTGTAGCAATCTCATCCTCCTGCGAGATCGCACCTCTCACGGGCGCGGTCCTGCTGAGTCCGAGTGTGGTGAGCGGGTACTCCATGTGGTGCAGGCTGGTGGTGCGGTGTCGGCGTGCGGGGCGCCGGCCACGGGCGGCAGCCCGCGAGGTCGCGGCCGGCCAAGGTGCTGGTAACCGGTGTCGGCGACAACCTCCGGGTGAAGAAAGGCAAGGCGTGCAAGTGCCTCCCGAGAGACTCGAATCATCCCGTCGAGCCACGTGCGCTCCATCACGTCGATGGTGAACTCCTCGTAGCGGGGAAATCCCGCTCCCCACGACGACGCGGGTGACCAGCCAGGCCATCTCCGAGTCTGCGGACCTCTCAGTACGGGCGCCCTTAATCTCGGGCACCATACGTCCGCAGCGAATAGCCAGGTCGGCTAAGGCCCGCTCGAAGAAGTAGAGGGGCGGCCTCACTCCGACCTGACGGACGTGCGTGTACTCGATCGGCATCTACACAAATTTTAAAGTAGATTAAGTTAGTGACCACAGTGTGCAAAATTTTAAGCATAATAAAACATTAATGCAAGTAAAGTTTCTGAAAAATAGAAGGAGGTAAGGGACTTAAGCATTTTCAGCATTTAGTCAACCTTTTTGTTTTAAGAAAATAATTTTTTGTTCTATTTCTAACGCCCATGCTAACTAAGGTCTCCTACAGTCAGGATGGCTCTGATACCAGCTCTGTGGGGCCCCGGACTTACCAGTCCAGAACTCCAGTTATGCATTCAATTTCACGATCCCAAGATCATTCCATCGTGAATACATAACCGAACTGATACCAGATTACATCATCCATTACAATACCGAATTTAAGTAATACGAAGTCTTACATCATAGGCCATCAAGGCCGTAGTTCACCAAACAGCAGCGGAAACAACTTGACTCCAAAGCGGTGGAACCCAAGTCGAGGCCTTTACCCTACGGGCGGGCTGAGCGGGAGAGCGTCCTAGTTCGCGTCTTCGGCGTCGTACTCCTCTTCTTCGAAGTACTCTTCTTCACGGTCTGGTCAAGTAGATAACCAGGACAACAATGCCGGTGAGTACTTTTGAATGTACTCGCAAACCACCTTAGAGAGAAATAAAGGATATGCAATATGGCAGTAGCAAGGAAAAGGCACTATCTAGGGCGACAAGGAGCGAGAGGTGGTTCCTCTCGAGAATAAGACATTTCCATAACTTTGTTGAAAACTTTTTGGTAAACCATTTCATTTCCAGACTAATAGGTATGGGTGACCCAGTTTAATTTTCAGCCATCTCATATGGCCATTTCCTTTCCAACTTTCCACCGTACCTCGCAGGTACTTTTCACCGGCCCACTGGTATAAACTTCCCGAAATAATCACTTTCGAAAACAGTTTGGAGAAATCAACACTTTCCTCTAATGCCATGTACCACCATTCCCATGTCCATAACCGCGGACACGGCTATTCGAATAGATTTACACTCTGCAGAGGTTGTACACTTTCCCCACAAGATCCGAATACTCATCGTGCGGACGTCATCCCTGCATAAAAACATATGCCACGACAAGTACCCGATCGTAGTTTTTCGCCTGCTCGCCTTAGCCTAAGACATGCCGCCTAGAGTTGTACCTCCCAACACCGAGTCCGAGGGGTCGTTTACCCGGGAGTAGCAAATTCCCCGACCAGCTCGACCCTCCGGAATGCCGCGACCAAGCTGCGGGGCATTATTCAATGGGAGCTCATAGGTTGTACCCCTGCCATCGATACGCAATGGAAAGGCGTTCCCAGTTCGTCGGGAAGGCCACGGTCGATAGGTGTCCATGCTCGGACTACCCCTTACATTTGCAGGACCCAAACTAAGGCGAGACAAACTACTACACTACGCCCCGTCCCACTAAAGGGTAATGTGGTTGTACTGGCTAGGTCCGGTTTCGTACTATGGTCACCAAAGTTTTTCAAAACAAACCATTTTTCATCTCCATTTGTCTCCAGCAATATCTTCCATAAAATCTTTTTGTGTTTCACCAAAAACCACACTTGGGCAGGGCTACCCCATTCCAAGGTTTTCGAAAAACTTCTTTTCAGAAAAACCTTTTTCGCATCCATCTTTCCAGGGTTCCCAACCTATAGTCCAATTTCTTCTTCGAAAAATGGCGACAAGGATGACAAGGTGATAAGCACCAGGTCACTAATAGAGAGGTGTTCAGTAGGTATCAACGAGGGCGGCACCCTAATGGTGGATTAATAAATCTCCGGGTGGCACTAACCACCGACAAAATAAATATAGAAGACATGCACTTTTTGTAAAACTTGTAATAATGCAAGAACAAGATATATAGGATCGAGAGATGCATCAAGAGGTGGCTTGCCTTGCTCAGCAAAGTGTCCCTGGTCTTCTTCTTCAAATCCCCCAAAGTCACCTCCTCCTTCGTCTCCGGCGGCGTTCGAATCTATCGTCGCAAAAATAAAAGAAACACACCATACCAATCAACAAACTATCTCCAGAATAATGCACACAAAAATTTGATAAAATCACAGTAGGTAGAGGTTGACAAATGCAAGCTACTGAAAATGGTTTCACCCATTTTTGATTTTTAAAACAAAAGATATGATTTTTGGCAATTCCAGAATTGACTTAAGAACCAATTAAATGACCTAAATCTTTCTGGAAGTCACAAAAATGCATGCAGCATACCTACGAGAAAGCTATTGACATGTAGAACACACCTGCACAAGAATCATATGCAAATAAAATTTCTACTGTCCTAAACAATTTAATCAAGACAGAAACCAGAGCACTCCAAAACTTAAACCAACACTAACTGGAGCATCTCCAACCAAAACAAAGCATACCCCTGGATAGCTAAGAACAAATGTGAACTAACCCCACTTGGATTTGCATTTTTCTGATTTGTGAAAGATTTTATAAAAATCAAATACTGAAAAGGTATACTTGTTTCGATAAATAAATTCTTGGAATTAAAATATAACTCTTAAAAATATTTCCTTTGGCACAAAATTAGCCTATAGGTATATCTACCAGTATAACTTGGTTTTGTTTCAAAATCATTATTAGTTTTCAAACTAAAAAACATTTACTCTCCCTCCGGACGGATCTTGTTTTCTAAAACGAGTTTAAATACGGAAGCTCCTGCATGTGGGACTAGTGCCAAAATGAAGCTATCTACATACACTGCACAACCAAATTGACCTCATGCTTGAAAGGTTGCATAAATATCACACAATAAATAAATTACACAATCGACACTTTTTAGGTTTATATTTTTCAGCACATATTCACAGCACAAAATGACATGCATGTAATTATTTGTGGTAGATATTTCATTTGTGAGCATTTAGAACTTTGAACCAACTCATTTGGTTACTTGGATGAATTTATGGAATTTCAAAAACGAGACAGAGATTTATCGGCAGATTAAATGGGGAGAAAAAGAAAAAGGAACTCGGGCCGGGGCTCACTGGGCTCAGCCGGATCCGGCCCGAGGAGCGCTGCGGCGGGCGGGAGAGCCCGGGATTCAAATCCCGCGGCCGGGCCCGGCGGCCAGAAACGGCGGGGCCAAGGGCGCATGCGGCCGTCCGATCAAGTGAGGATCGACGGCCGCGGTGCGTCGTCCTCCGCGCCATGCATGCGTGCGCGACGTGCAGCGGTGGCACTGCGGGAGCCGGCGGAGGCTGGGGAGCTCACCTCGCTGCGCAGATGACGACGAACCGTGGCGATTTGGAAGCGGCGGAGCAAGCTCTGTCGACTGGTGGTCGCGGCGGCGGAAACAGCGACGGGTTTTCCGGCGGACGTCGACGGTGGCGGAAATGCTGTTCGGCGCGGCGTCGTCTACGGGCAACCCTGGGACACGAAAGTTAGTGCGTTAGAAAGAGGGGAGAAAGGAGCTTCCAGAGAACTAAGGGAGAGGGAAAACGGGGGAGTCCCGCGACGGCAACCTTCACCGGCGGCTTGCAGATGTCGAGCTCGCTCACGGAGGATAGGGAGAAGGGGAGCTCCTCTCCACTTGGGAGACGAGCTGGTGGTGGGAGGGGGTTATGGTGACGAGAGGGTCTGGATGGAGGAGGGCTGCTGCGTTTTATACCGGGCCGCGCGGTGCATGGTGGACACGGTGCGGCGAGGCGGTTCACGGTGGGCGGCAGCAAGGGATTGGGGGAGCGAGGCGGTGCTCGCTGCGTGCCCGCAAGGCGGTGCCGCGGTTTTGGAGGGATGCGCGCGTCGCGCTGTGCGACAGAGAGGAGAGACGCGACGGGGCGGGCAGCCTGCCAGGCGTTCGACGAAAAGACAAGGCGGCTGGGCGTCGCCGGTGCAGCGTCGGTGGGCTCGGGCGTGGACTGCGGCGCGTCTCCGAGGCGTGTTCGGGTCGTGTGCGTGCGGTTGGCGCGTCCTGGGCTACCAGAGGAGGGAGGTGAGGTGGGCGACGTGGCCGGGTCGAGGCAGACGTGCCTGCCGGCCATAGGGGAGTCGCCACGGCGGGTCGGAGAGGGGGAGGTCGAGGGAGATGTGCGTGCGGGGGTCGGGGAAGGGAGAGGGTGCGGGGCAACGTCCCCCGGGACAACCGAGAACAGGCCAAGAGGAAGGGGAGAGGAAGATCTCCAAGATCTCTCCATGCACGGGTCCCTATGTGAGTGTGCATGATAAGGAGGTAGGGGGCTCGAGCTGGACTTCGGGAGGGGTGCTTTGGAGAGTCTTCGAGGTGCCCCTGGTCGTGTGTGAGAGATGGTGAGGAGATGGAGTGGATGGATTGATCAATGGAGAGGGAAATTGCTTATGGCCGGCATGGCCATTTTCTTCCATCCCCACGTTTTGAGATTTTTGGAACAGCCACATAGAGATGATCCAAGACATACTTGGTCAACCAAGTGATGGGTCAAGGGTCCCCTTGCTTGTAGAATTTTCAAATTTGAAAAGTTAAGAAAAGGAGACATAGATATGTGAGAGAGGTGGTTGAGAAAATCTTGATCTTGGAAGATCATATGGGAGCATGATCACATGCACAAGAGTGTGAGATGGTGTGGAAGAATAGTGAAAAGAAGGATCAAGGGAGAGGGAAGGGTCATGGCCGGCATGGCCCTACTCATTTAATTAAAAGTTGAAAACTTTGAAGGGGTCACATGGAGATGATCTAAGTCAACCCTAGGTATACAAGGTGATGAGTCAATGGTCCTCTTGCTTGGAGAGTTTTCTGATTTGAAAATGGATAGAAGAAAAAAATAGATATGGAGGAGAAAAATTGGAAAAGAACTAGATCTTAGAAGATCTTATGTGAGCATAATCACATGCTCAAGGGTCATATGGGAATTTTAATTGCTCCCTAAGAAGAAAATGAATTCTCACAATAAATAGGTAGGTTTAGGGTTTTAAGGATCCACACACAACACAACATTCACAAGCAACTTACACACAATCTCTACAATGCATGAGTATGAGGAACTATATGCATGCAATTTTTGAGAAATAGAAAAGTTTTTGTTGGCCCAAAATTTTGCATTTCAAAGATTAAACCAAAGCACAAAAAGTTGGGTTGTTACAGCGTGGCACGTGGAAGCGGCGGCGACAGGTGGCGCAGGGATGCGGCGGGGCGTGACACGTGGAAGCGGGATCTACACGTCGCACGGCGGTGGCGGCGGGGCGAGGCACGTGGAAGCGGCGGCGACACGTGGCACGGGGAAGGGACACGTGTGGCGGTGGCGGTGGTGGCCAGTACATGGCGGTGGCGGTGGTGGGCGGTACACGGCGGTGGCCGGGACATGGCGGGGACGGTGGTGGCCGGGCGGTGGCGGTGGCGATGGTGGCCTGGGCCAGGCGGTGGCGGTGGTGGGCAGTACACGGCGGTGGCCCGTACATGGCGGTGACGATGGTGGCCAGGCGGTGGCGGTGGCGACGGTGGCCAGTACACGGCGGTGGCGACGGTGGCCAGTACACGGCGGTGGCGACGGTGGCCTGTACACGGCGGTGGCGGTGGTGGGCAGTACATGGCGGTGGCCCGTACATGGAGGTGACGGTGATGGCCAGGCGGTGGCGGTGGTGGGCAGTACACGGCGGTGGCCCGTACATGGCGGTGACGGTGGTGGCCAGGCGGTGGCGGTGGCGACGGTGGCCAGTACACGGCGGTGGCGACGGTGGCCTGTACATGCATGGCGCGGGCGGCGGTGGACACGTGTCGCAGTGCGGTGGCTTTTTTTTCATTTGAAATAAGGCGGGAATGAAACTTTTTTAAAAAAGTGGCCTTTGGACCCGGTTTGTATTACAAACCAGGACTAAAGGTCTTTTTTGCTGCGTTTTCGGCAGCAAAAAAGACCTTTAGTCCCGGTTTGTATTACAAACCGGGACCAAAGGGGGGCCTTTGGTCCCGGTTTGTAACACCAACCGGGACCAAAGGGGGAGGGCACTATAACTGCTCGTCTCCTTCCTCGCGCAAATCAATCGCGCGAGGAGGAGACACCACAGCGCCACCAGGCTGCCGCGCCGCGAATCGCCACCGCCTCCGCCGCGCGCACCACCGCCGCCGCCCTCCGCCTCGCGCACCGCCACCGCCGCCGCCGTGCGCCGCCCCTCTCTCCTCTCTCCCGACGGCCGCGCGCGTGCCGGCCGTCTTCGCGCGCCGCCGCCCGCGCTCCACCGCCGCGCCCCTTAATCGCTCGCCGCCGTGAATCGCGGCCGCCCGCGCTCCACCACCGCCGCCGCCCGCGCTCCACCGCCGTCGCCCGCGCTCCACCGCCGCGCCCCTCCTCCACCGCCGCCGGCAAGGTGAGAGCGCCCCCGGCCACCCTTAATTTTTTATTTTTTTTGTTTCTTATAATTATCAAATTGGACATAGTGTATTAGATTAATTAGTTTTTTTTTTGTTTTTATATATGTTAGATTAATTAGTTTAGTTACAAAATAGATTCATTTGTAAATTAGTACATAATTTGATTTAAATTAGTTACAAAAATAGTTAGTAAATTAGTTACAAAAATAGTTAGTAAATTAGTTACAAAAATAGTTAGTAAATTAGTTAGAATTGAAATAGTTAGTTTGATTTAAATTAGTACATAGTTTGAATTAGTTTAGTTACAAAAATAGTTAGTAAATTAGTTAGAAATAGTTAGTTTGATTTAAATTAGTGTAGTTGTTAATTAGAAAAAAAGTTACAAAATAGATTCATTTATGTCGGCGCCGCCCCCCGCGCGCGCCGACGACTTAGACCGTGGCGGTGCCGAGTCCGTAGCGGTGCCGCCGCGACATAGACTTAGGGTTGTAGTAGTGATTGATATGTATCAGGGTTAAATAAACATGAACCCGATCTATGTATGCATGTAATTGCACTATCTGCTTTCAGCACTATATTATCGATCCTTAGTTAAGAACTACATATGTAACTCCATTTTCAGTTTTCTGCATTATCCTTAATTTGATCATATGATGGTTCCTATGTATAGCTTGCAGGTCGTTGTAGAAAGCATGGACAGAGATGAAATTCAAGAAA
This sequence comes from Lolium rigidum, assembly GCF_022539505.1. Classification (NCBI taxonomy): domain Eukaryota; kingdom Viridiplantae; phylum Streptophyta; class Magnoliopsida; order Poales; family Poaceae; genus Lolium; species Lolium rigidum. The sequence goes on from NC_061512.1 coordinate 270,686,300, forward strand.
ATTTCATGGAGAACCTCATAGCAAACGGTACTCTGGATGATCGCGACGACGACGTTATTCCAGATGATGGCGGTGACGATGTCATCGCAACTTATTTGAATGACTCCGGTGAGGGAGCGGAGAATATTGAGGAAGAAGATCCTAGTGGCGCCGGTGAGGAACAAGATCATCATAATGGCTCCCGAACTGTAGTTATCACCGAGGTATATAAATTAATTAAGCCGCTGTTGATCGACTAGATGCATTAACTAATTAAATTGTACTCGACTATGAATTATTTCTTTTTTAGCCCTCCGGATCGAGCACTTCTTACGTAAAGTCGAGGAAGCGAGGCCCGGCCAAAAAGTTGGATGACGGTGTTAGGCACGACATCACCCACATCGAAAAGGATGGTAAACCGATTGCTCCGGAGAAAGGTGCAAAGGCATTTATAGCTCAATGCGGAGTGCTTGTTAGGGACCACGTCCCGATCACCGTTCGAGAATGGCACAAGCCGAAGGGACTAGTGCTGTGTCGCGAGAGGAAGAAGCTCAAGGTCTTTATATCGATGATGTAGCCAAAAACAGCATTATGAACAAGCTCATGTCACATTTCAACATAGTACCCGAAGAGGGGGTGACGGCTGAAAAGGCCAAGATGGAGCGAGGCCCTCCGCGAGTTTGGCAAGAAGAAGATGGCCGAACTATTCAAGAACCACAAGAAAAGATTGCGCCGCCTTATCAAGATAAAGAAGACTCGGACGGTGAGAAGGTAAAAAATCATCAGGAAGAATTCGTGAAGTACGAGCACGGAGTCGAGAAGAATTTAAGAGAAGGTCGGAAATAAATAAGGCAAATGCTGCGTTGAAGCTATATCACCAAATTCCGGGTCCGGGTGGATACTGGGGCTAACCGTCCTAAGTGGCGAGGCGGCTGAGGCGGAGCCCGACCGGTAAAGGGATCAGATTAGGGACACACGGTTGGATCGAACGGTGCAAGGAGTGGTTCTACGGGATTGGGGGAACGTTGGATCCGGAAACGGGGAAGTGCATCTATAAGAAAGCTCATCCGAAGGTTCCCATTGATGCCCTGGAAAGAGCACATAGGGACGTGGAGGCGGGGTTGTTCCGGCCCGAAAGAGAGAACGATGAGTCGACACGCAGCCTTGGGAACAAAGAACACGCCGGACGAACACGAGGCACGAAGGCTCCGTTCAGTGGAAGTATGGCTTTCCTGCGGAAAGGAAGAGATTTCCTGATAAAAGCCATGAGAGGAGGAAGGCAAGGGAAACGGACCGCCGGCTAACTTAGAGGAGGGTATGAGCACCATGAAAGCCCAATTAACCATGGTAACCCAAGTACTTACATCTCGGATGGCTCGAGGGCGAGGCTGTAGATCCTGCATTGCTCAATGCCCTCGCCCGCTGCAATCTCAACCACACCGGAAAAGCAGCGTGGCTTCCTCTCGAGCGAGTGGATAATGATGATGATGATGACCAGGTGGTCGAGCCTCCTCGCTACCGCCCCCCCCCCCGTGGATGATCTCACTGAGAGCCTTCCTTGTGAGCTGCATGTTAAAGTTTTCAACCTATCCTTCAAGGCGGCGGTCGGCATCCTCTTACCTACAAGGTACGATTGCCGTCCGGTCCAAGACGACTTTGCTGTTGTGATGGTGGATGAAGTGTTGAGAGATTATGAGGGGTTGGTGCTTGAGCACCCTCCAGGTGAAGATGGGGAAATCAAAGAGTCGGGAGAAGCCCGTAGAACCACCGTGCAATGGCGGAAGGAGAACATTGTGTTTCCGGGTGAGAAGCCAACAAGCGAGGCCACCTCCGCCTCCTCCGCCACTGTGCGGTCTCCTCCGCGTGATGATTCTCCTCCGCGCGATGATGATTCCCCTATCCATGACCGATCCGCTCCGCGTGAAAATACTCCGCCGCCTCCTCCTCGTCGTCGGAGACTCCGCCGCCTCCACTTAAGCAAAAGAGGAAGCGGTCCGCGGCACCTCCTACAGCTCCGAAGAGATCATCAACTCCAATGAGGGCACGGACTCCGAGTTGTTACCACATGAGCGAGACCGAAGAGCAAAAGGCGTTTCTTGCGCCGAAGAAGATGTTTATTCCACCGCGCGACGGTGAAGCACTTTGCCGAGACGAGAATGAAGAGACCTGAGCTGAGAGCTGATTATGACCGCTCTCTTGGACAGTCCTCTAGAGCGAGCAAAGAAGCAAAAAAAGTCGCCCATCTTGGACGAGCGGGACATTCGGGCCGCACCCCACTTCATCGTGGAGCCATATCATGATCCGGAGACGGCATCGATGATCGAACGGGCGGCTAGAGCTCGGGAGCATCGGTTGAGTACGAAGATTACTATCCAACGGCTCAAGTGGTAAACAAGTATAGATACGGATCTGATCTCGTCAAACTCGGCGAGCTCGCGCGTCTAGGGACTCGGATGCGAAGGTTGCATGAATGGTACCTGAAAGCTCGTCGAAGAGGTGATTCCTACCTCACGGTGTATCTTAGAGATGAGCATTACTTCCGGGGAAAGACGAGATAAACCTTGAGTTAGAACAAGCTGTTTCAGTTATTCAATCAAGACGCCCTCGACAAAGCCGTCATCGGTTACTCGCACTCGTAAGTGATTTATTTGTGTAATTAAGTTTGTAGCTCATTCATTTGCACTAACAATTATCCTCATTATATTCTTTGTGTACGCTATACATTTAATTATGCGAGAATGAAGAAGTTGGAATACAAAAGAGGCAAGCTCCTACCGCTGGGGTTCATAGACCCAAACACAGTTCATGAAATTACGGTTCGAAACTTCGCCAAGGACACAGAGGACAACATCGTAATGTTTTTAGAGAAGCAAGCAGACAAAGAGGATATATTCTTTCCCTACAACTTCAAGTGAGTGTTATATATAACATACATTATGCTTGTGCACCTTCCACTTTATTCTCGTAATCATTGAGCTATGCTTGTGCGGATTCCACTTTATTCTCCTAATCATTGATCTTCCCCTTGGAGTCGTAAAAGTCATGGACTCGAAACGTAAAGAATATGCGGAATGGGCGGACATGGCTGCCATCCTCCAGAGGTAGTTTCAATCAATTTCGTATTGGCATCTTCATCTGTTCTAATTCGAAGATATCATTGATGACCCACAAGTATAGGGGGTGTATCGTAGTATCTTCGATAAGTAAGAATGTCGATCCCAACGAGGAGCAGAAGGTGTTGACAAGCGGTTTCGATGAAGGTTTCACTTGTAAATGCTCACGAGACAAATATTCGGGGTGTTTTGATGTAACGAGATAAATAAAGTACAAGTAAGTAAAATGCGAGAGAAATAATTGCAGCGAGTGGCCCAATCCTTTTTAGCACAAAGGACAAGCCGGTTTGTTTACTTATAATGACCAAGCGTTCTCGAGGACACACGGGATTTTAGTCTAGTGCTTTCGCTACATACGAGCTGATTAATCTTCATTGTTTTGATAAGTGTTGTGTGGGTGAACCTGTGCTAATGTACCGCCCTTCCTAGGACTAATACATACTTGTGATTATACCCCTTGCAAGCATCCGCAACTACAAGAAAGTAATTAAGATAAATCTAATCACGGCCTTAAACTACGAGATCCTGCGATCCCTCTGCATCGATATACCAACGGGGGTTTAGGTTTACGTCACTCCAGCAACCCCGCAATTGGCAAGCGAGTACAAGATGCATTCCCCTAGGCCCATAAATGGTGAAGTGTCGTGTAGTCGACGTTCACACGACACCACTAGAAGAATAACACCACAACTTAAATATCATAACATTGAATATTACTCAACCATAGTTCACTACTAACATTTAGACTTCACCCATGTCCTCAAGAACTAAACGAACTACTCACGAGACATCATATGGAACATGATCGAGAGGTGATATGATGATGAATAACAATCTGAACATGAACTTGGTTCAATGGTTTCACTCAATAGCATCAACAACAAGTATGAATAGATACCGGGAGAGTTTCCCCTATCAAACAATCAAGATCAAACCCAAATTGCTACGGCGGTGACGAGGTGCTGCGGAGGAGATGGCGGTGATGATGGTGAAGATGATGATGATGGTGATGGAGATGATGTCCAGCTCGATGGCGGTGACGATGGCGTCGATTTCCCCCTCCGGGAGGAATTTCCCCGGCGGATTCCTGTCCGCCGGAGAGCTCTTTCTCTCTCGGTGTTCTCCGCCCCGCGAGGCGGGCTGTAACCCTTCGTGAGGATTTCTCTCGTGGCTTAGGTCTTCGGGACGAAGGGTTTCGCGAAGAAAAGGAGGCGAAAGGGGCCGAGGGGGCCCCACACCACATGGTGGCGCGGCCGGGCCATGGGCCGCGCCACCCTATGGTGTGGGCCCACCATGGGTCCAGCGGCTCCCCCTTCCGGCTTCCTCCGTCATCTGGAAAAATAGGAGTTTACGTAAAACT
>NC_061512.1:270690851-270713807 GCF_022539505.1 Lolium rigidum
TGCTGGCTCCGGCTGCGGTGGCTACCTCCGCCATCCTGGCGGCTGCCTCCTTCACGCCGGGGGCGCCTGCGCGCTCATCGTTCCGGCTCCTTGATGGCGTGTATTTCACACGTTCGTTGGGCAACCCCAAGAGGAAGGTATGATGCGCACAGCAGCAAGTTTTCCCTCAGAAAGAAACCAAGGTTTATCGAACCAGGAGGAGCCAAGAAGCACGTTGAAGGTTGATGGCGGCGGGATGTAGTGCGGCGCAACACCAGAGATTCCGGCGCCAACGTGGAACCTGCACAACACAACCAAAGTACTTTGCCCCAACGAAACACTGAGGTTGTCAATCTCACCGGCTTGCTGTAACAAAGGATTAACCGTATTGTGTGGAAGATGATTGTTTGCAGAGAGAATAGTAAAAACAAGTATTGCGAGCAGATTTGTATTTCGGTATTAAAGAATGGACCGGGGTCCACAGGTTCACTAGAGGTGTCTCTCCCATAAGATAAAAGCATGTTGGGTGAACAAATTACAGTCGGGCAATTGACAAATAGAGAGGGCATAACAATGCACATACATGACATGATAAGTATAGTGAGATTTAATTGGGCATTACGACAAAGTACATAGACCGCCATCCAACCGCATCTATGCCTAAAAAGTCCACCTTCGGAGTTATCATCCGAACCCCCTCCAGTATTAAGTTGCTAACAACAGGACAATTGCATTAAGTATGGTGCGTAATGTAATCAACAACTACATCCTCGGACATAGCGCCAATGTTTTATCCCTAGTGGCAACGACACAACACAACCTTAGAACTTTTCGTCATCGTCCCGGGTGTCAATGCGAGGCATGAACCCACTATCGAGCATAAGTACTCCCTCTTGGAGTTAAAAGTAAAAACTTGGCCAGAGCCTCTACTAGAAACGGAGAGCATGCAAGATCATAAACAACACATGTATAATAACTTGATAATTAACATGACATAGTATTCTCTATCCATCGGATCCCGACAAACACAACATATAGAATTAGAGATGATCTTGATCATGTTAGGCAGCTCACAAGATCCAACAATGAAGCACAATGAGGAGAAGACAACCATCTAGCTACTGCTATGGACCCATAGTCCGAGGGTGAACTACTCACTCATCACTCCGGAGGCGACCATGGCGGTGTAGAGTCCTCCGGGAGATGATTCCCCTCTCCGACGGGTGCCGGAGGCGATCTCCTGGATCCCCGAGATGGGATCGGCGGCGGCGGCGTCTCGATAGGTTTTCCGTATCGTGGCTCTTGGTACTGGGGGTTTCGTCACGGAGGCTTTAAGTAGGCGGAAGGGCAAGTCAAGAGGCGGCACGGGGGCCCACACCATAGGCCGGCGCGACCGGGGGTGGGGCCGCGCCGCCCTAGGGTTTGGCCACCCCGTGGCCCCTCTTCGTCTCGTCTTCGGACTTCGGAAGCTTCGTGGAAAAATAGGCCCCCGGGCTTTGATTTCGTCCAATTCCGAGAATATTTCGTTACTAGGATTTCTGAAACCAAAAACAGCGAGAAAACAGGAAGCGGCACTTCGGCATCTTGTTAATAGGTTAGTTCCAGAAAATGCACGAATATGACATAAAGTGTGCATAAAACATGTAGGTATCATCAATAATATGGCATAGAACATAAGAAATTATCGATACGTCGGAGACGTATCAAGCATCCCCAAGCTTAGTTCTGCTCGTCCCGAGCAGGTAAAACGATAACAAAGATAATTTCTGAAGTGATATGCCATCATAACCTTGATCATACTATTTGTAAACATATGTAGTGGATGCAGCGATCAAAACAATGGTGATGACATGAGTAAACAAGTGAATCATAAAGCAAAGACTTTTCATGAATAGTACTTCGAGACAAGCATCAATAAGTCTTGCATAAGAGTTAACTCATAAAGCAATAAATCAAAGTAAAGGCATTGAAGCAACACAAAGGAAGATTAAGTTTCAGCGGTTGCTTTCAACTTGTAACATGTATATCTCATGGATAATTGTCAACATAGAGTAATATAACAAGTACAATATGCAAGTATGTAGGAATCAATGCACGGTTCACACAAGTGTTTGCTTCTTGAGATGGAGAGAGATAGGTGAACTGACTCAACATAAAAGTAAAGAGAATGGTCCTTCAAAGAGGAAAGCATCGATTGCTATATTTGTGCTAGAGCTTTTATTTTGAAAACATGAAACAATTTTGTCAACGGTAGTAATAAAGCATATGAGTTATGTACATTATATCTTACAAGTTGCAAGTCTCATGCATAGTATACTAATAGTGCCCGCACCTTGTCCTAATTAACTTGGACTACCGGATCTTTGCAATGCACATGTTTTGACCAAGTGTCACAATGGGGTACCTCCATGCCGCCTGTACAAAGGTCTAAGGAGAAAGCTCGCATTTTGGATTTCTCGCTTTTGATTATTCTCAACTTAGACATCCATACCGGGACAACATGGACAACAGATAATGGACTCCTCTTTAATGCATAAGCATGTGGCAACAATTTTTATTCTCATATGAGATTGAGGATATGTGTCCAACTGAAACTTCCACCATGAATCATGGCTTTAGTTAGCGGCCCAAAGTTCTTCTCTAACAATATGCATGCTCCAACCATGATGGTGGTAGATCTCTCTTGCTTCAGACAAGACGGACATGCATAGCAACTCACATGATATCCAACAATAGCTGATGGCGTCCCCAGAAACATGGTTATCGCTCAACAAGCAACTTAATAAGAGATAAAGTGCATAAGTACATATTCAATACTACAATAGTTTTTAAGCTATTTGTCCCATGAGCTATATATTGCAAAGGTGAATGATGGAGTTTTAAAGGTAGCACTCAAGAAATTTACTTTGGAATGGCGGATAAATACCATGTAGTAGGTAGGTATGGTGGACACGAATGGCATAGTGGTTGGCTCAAGTATTTTGGATGCATGAGAAGTATTCCCTCTCGGTACAAGGTTTAGGCTAGCAAGGTCATTTGAAACAAACACAAGGATGAACGGTACAGCAAAACTCACATAAAAGACATATGGTAAACATTATAAGACTCCATACCGTCTTCCTTGTTGTTCAAAACTCAATACTAGATGTTATCTAGACTCTAGAGAAACCAAATATGCAAACCAAATTAGCAAGCTCTAAGTATTTCTTCATTAATGGGTGCAAAGTATATGATGCAAGAGCTTAAACATGAGCACAACAATTGCCAAGTATCAAATTATCCAAGACATTTTAGAGTTACTACATGTAGCATTTTCCAATTCCAACCATATAACAATTTAACGAAGAAGAAACTTCGTCATGAATACTATGAGTAGAGCCTAAGGACATATTTGTCCATATGCAACAGCGGAGCGTGTCTCTCTCCCATAAAGTGAATGCTAGGATCCATTTTATTCAAACAAAACAAAAAACAAAAACAAACCGACGCTCCAAGCAAAGTACATAAGATGTGGCCGAATAAAAATATAGTTTCAGGGGAGGAACCTGATAATGTTGTCGATGAAGAAGGGGATGCCTTGGGCATCCCCAAGCTTAGACGCTTGAGTCTTCTTAATATATGCAGGGGTGAACCACCGGGGCATCCCCAAGCTTATAGCTTTCACTCTCCTTAATCATATTGCATCATACTCCTCTCTTGATCCTTGAAAACTTCCTCCACACCAAACTCGAAACAACTCATTAGAGGGTTAGTGCATAATAAAAATTCACATGTTCAGAGGTGACACAATCATTCTTAACACTTCTGGACATTGCATAAAGCTACTTGGACATTAATGGATCAAAGAAATTCATCCAACATAGCAAAAGAGGCAATGCGAAATAAAAGACAGAATCTGTCAAAACAGAACAGTCCGTAAAGATGGATTTTATTAGGCCACCAGACTTGCTCAAACGAAAATGCTCAAATTGAATGAAAGTTGCGTACATATCTGAGGATCATGCTCGTAAATTGGCATAATTTTCTGAGCTACCTACAGGGAGATAGACCCAGATTCGTGACAGCAAAGAATTCTGGAACTGCGCAGTAATCCAAATCTAGTACTTACTTTTCTATCAAAGACTTTACTTGGCACAACAAAACATAAAACTAAGATAAGGAGAGGTTGCTACAGTAGTAAACAACTTCCAAGACACAAATATAAAACAAAAATACTGTAGTAAAAACATGGGTTGTCTCCCATAAGCGCTTTTCTTTAACGCCTTTCAGCTAGGCGCAGAAAGTGTAACTCAAGTAACATCAAGAGACGAAGCATCAACATCATAATTTGTTCTAATAATAGAATCATAAGGTAACTTCATTCTCTTTCTAGGGAAGTGTTTGTTGACTGCCAAAACCCACCGGCGGGCAGCGGCCTTGTCAACACCGTAGAGCCGGGAAGAGCCTAGAGCTGCGGCTGGCTGAGACCCCTCCGAGCGACGGCCCGCAATGCTCTTCTGGTCACACGCGGCGTTGCGAAGTGCAGGGCGTGCCACCTGACCTATACCTGGTCGGGAAGGTGATGAAGATGCCTCGCTTAGCTTCTGCGGGGCATACATGTAAACGTTAAATACGAGCCTCGATCGGCTCTCGGGTTATCTACGTGAATCGGCTCAAAGAGCCGATCCACCCATGATCCGTACGGGGTGCACGAATACTTGGTGGTCCTGCTTGATCAAGATGAAGCTAATGAGATCTACGACGATTTAGGGTTTTCACCGCATAATCGGATCATCCTACTCCAGGTTGGGCCTTGCGGCCACGCACGGTGCTCGTAAGCCGATCCTAAACAAGGCCAAAAAACCAACATGAAGTTGATCCTAGGAACATCCCGTTTAGGACTTGCGAACGCCACCCTACGTGCCACTGGATCCTCACCCCCTTTGTAAGGCCTAACTATTGCAGATATTAAACTAATCCTTGTAGAACAAGGAGCAATCGTAACAGATCAGATCTACTAAATAATGATCAAGCGGGGTGCCGCCCCCACACCTGAGATAGGCGTGAGGGCGGCTAGATATGCAAGGGTTGCACTACGTAAGCATGCTTAAACGAAGAACAATGCTAACCCTAACACATCTAATGATAACTACGTTGCTCGCCATCAAAAACGCTTCAGTACGAGCAACGCATGAACAACGTGGGGCTTGTGCTGCCTAGATCGCAAGATGCGATCTAGGAAGCATGTCGCTTACCTGATAGAAACCCTCGAGACGAAGGAGTTGGCGATGCGCCGAGATTGGTTTGTTTTTGGGGTTGAACGTGAGTTGTTGTTTATTTCATAAACCCTAGGTACATATTTATAGTCCAGGGGACTTTCTAATGAGGGCGTGCACTAAACCGTGCACGAGTAAGATTCTATCTCTTATCTAAAATAATAAACTACTAAATAAAGATACACGGGCAATTCAGCCCAAAACCCTCCGTGCCAGGCCGCTTTAGAAATCTTCCACATGTAATCTTCCAAGCCCGGCCCACCTCCGGATTTGTCTAAAATCTGGTGATAACACATGCCCCCCTGGTTTTGGAAATAACATTTCCAAAATCATTATGCTTTCCCTTCGAAGGGTCATGTCGTGGCGAGGCGAGCCGTTACGAGCATCCGTCATCATTATGCCCTGTCTCCTCGGCTTCTCTAAAAATTCGACAGCTTTAGCATCGATCCCTTGGAAGACTGTAATGGCATTAAACCTTCACCAGATTTCTCATTATTTAACCGTGCCGATTGGTTAGCTCTCTTTATCCTCTATTCCATCCCAGCTATCGGCACCAAAAAACCCTCTCCTCCTGTAGCGATGTCTTCCTCTTCCTCTTCCTTCTCAAAACTCTTCCCCCAATCTTCGCCGAAGAAGAAGAACGAGGACAACCTCCACCCCGCAGGGAATCCCTTCTCCTCCGACAAGGAGAAAGAAGGAGAAGCAGCGAAGGCCAAGGCCTCCCCCTCCGCCAAGCTCCCGCCGAAGAAGCGCCCCCACATGTGGGCGGACAGCGAGGACGAAGATGATGACGAAGAGGAAGAGGAGGAGGATGACTCCTCCTCCTCCATCGGGTATCCGCCGACCAAGCGCTTCCGCTCCTGGGCGGACAGCGAGGATGATGATGATGACGAGGAGGAAGAGGCTCCGGCCAAGGGCCGGGGCAGCAGCGACGAGGAGCTCCCTGGGAGCAGCGCCGACGACGTCGACGGCGGCGATGACGAGGACAGCGACGACTAGTAGTATAGGACTAGTAGTAGCAGTGCACTAGGCACCAGATCCTTCTTTTGAGAGCCATCGGCTCTTTCTTGTAAAGCCGCTCCTTGGAATTAATGAAATTGTTCCTTCCATCCATCCTTTAATCGCTCCAATTTCATCCCCTCCGTTTGTTATGCTAAGACCGATAGCAACGTGTCGGACTTCTTTCCTTTTCTTGCAGCAACAGCACAGTCCAAGCCCTGTACTAGACGACGGCTTTTCCTTCCCAGTTCCTCCCTGAGACGACCATGATGCAGCCATAGCCGAGGTGATTCTAATCGGCTCTTAAAAACAGGGCATCTTCCAAGCTTGTTGCCCCCCCGAGTCTTAGCCGAGGCAAGAACAGAGCTGTATGGACCTAGGCTCGATCATGTCTGAGGGAGCTCCTTAGGCCGAGCTAGCCGATTAAACATAAATCGGCTTCCCAAAGCAGAGAGCCCTCAAGGTGAGCTGCCCCCCGAGTTTCTTCAGTTTCTGCCGGCCAGATCGGCTCCTTTCCTTTGATGGACCTGATGCAATCCATCCTTGACCTGATCCGCACGCCCATGCTGCTCCTGACATTGTTCTTGAAGAAATCTCCCTTGAGTCGATGGCCACGCATCGGCTGTTATATCATCGGCTATGTTCGAAAATTTTCGAATTTTTTATTACGGCCGACCTGTGCATCGGCCCCCATATTCCAATACCCATCAACAAAAGATGAGATGCTTCTGTTGCATATCCTCATATTTTCATATACTCAGGTGCCCCCAGAGCCGAGTCTGTCAAGAAAATTGGTGGTATCGGCTCGTTGGATAACATGTTGAACCCGGGCGAAAGGTAGGTGAGGATAATTTTGGCCGATTGCTGGAATCGGCCCCCACGTTGCTTGCTCGTTGAAGGTTTTGTAAGTTCCCTTCATAAATTTTTTGGGGCCGATCACAAGGATCAGCCTCCCCTGGTTTGCTCATTGGTTTGATCTTGCTACTTGGTCAGGCTGGATGAAACCAACCCAACCTCTGACTTGATGCGCTTGCTATCGTCCACCTTGAGTGCTCCGTAGAGTCGTGGAGGGCTAAGCTCTGTCGGCAAGGCGAGTACCATGTTTGTGCCAGCCGATGTCTCATCATCGGCTTTCCTCTGTTTGGGGCGCCACTCCATTTTCCGTGGACGACCCTCTTCATCCAGGGTTCGCTGAACCTTTGCAGCCGAATCAGGCCGTGCCTTCCTTAGCGTATGCGGGTACAACCTTTCGGCTTCCTCCGAGGCCGCGCAATCGCTGAACCCTCGCGCTTTTGAGGAACGGCTGAGTCCGTCAGGGCACCACCTTGGCCGGTGGTACCTGTCTTCTTCCACTTCTCCCTCGTCTTCTGAATCTTCAAGATCCGCCCAACAAGGTGACTCAGCGCGTTTGCTTTGTGGCGGGAGAGGCCCTAGGCGCTCGAACACAGACACGTTGGCTGCCTCCTTCTTTTTCTGATTGCATTGTGGGCAATTGCCGATTGTGGGCAATCGGCTCATTTCGAATCCCAGCGGTGTCCGAAGAAAGGGGCAGTCCCAATGCACGGCGTTGTCGTCTTGCTCCCTTGATGCTTCCGTGGCATAGCGCTCGTGCTCCTCCTCATCGCGACTACGCCGACGATGTCTTCTCGGCTTCTCTAGCTAAACGATCTTCTCTATCATCGTAATTGGGTCGCCGGCGTTGGTCATGCCGACTAACATATTTGTTGAGGAGGTGATCGGAGAGGGTCGCCGATATCTTATATTCTTCACCTCTCCCTCTGTGACATAGCGCTTGCCATCATGACGGAGCCGATCGCGTGGAGCGGCCTCCTCGGTGTCCTTGCTATGAGAGCAGCTGCCCTCATCTCCATCTTTGCCAGAGTGGTTTCCAGGTCCTACCATGTTGATGCTGAACGAGGGACCCGGGCTGGCAACCTTCGGGGTAGATGATTTCTACCATGTTAACGGCGGGGAAGGGTTGGGTGTCGACCTTCATGGCGTACTTGGTTGAAAATTAGCCGCCCCTTCTCTATCGCCGCTTGGATGTGCTGACGCCACACCCGGCAGTCGTTGGTGGCATGGGAAAGCGAGTTGTGGAATTTGCAGTACGGCTTTCCGTTTAGCTCCTTCGCCGTGGGGAACTTGAGACCTTCAGGAATCGTCAACTGTTTCTCCTTGAGCAGGAGGTCGAAGATTTGTTCGGTCTTGGTCACGTCAAAATCAAATCCCACGGGCGGCCCCGGTGGCTTTACCCATTTGCAGGCCACGGGGTTCCCCCTGAGTCCACTCAGCCACTGCTATCTCTTGGCCTCCCGCGAGCACTTCATCCTCCTCCGTATCGACCATAACTATCGCACGCTTGAACTTGTCTTGGTACGAGTCGGGGTGGCGCTGTTCATATGCCGATAGTTTCCGAACCATGTGCGCCGACGAGGATAATCTGCTTGGGAGGCCATGTCCTTGAGCTGTGTTGCAAGGCCTGCTACGGCCAACTCGACTGCTTCCTTTTCAGTTATCCGAACCGAATAACATCGGTTCCTAAGATTCCTGAAGCTGCTGGATGTATTCACGTCACCGTTTCCCCGCGCTTCGACGTAGTTGTGCTAGATCGGCAATGCCGGACTCGGAAGCTTCGAATGGTATTGCATATGGAACTGCTCTTCCAATTGCTTCCAAGAGCTCGGATGGAGTTTGTCGGCAAAGAGGTGTACCATCCAAAAGCCGATCCCGTGAGGGACTGTGAAAAGAGCCTCACGCGCAGCTGATCCGACACTGAAGCCGGTCCTAGTTGAGCCAAATATCGGCTGATGTGCTCGATGGAGCTGGAGCCATCTGATCCACTGAATTTGGAGAAGTCAGGGAGCCGATATTTCGGTGGCAGCGGGATCATCTCGTAATCGTCGGGGTACGGCTTGGAATAGCCGACTGCCCTTCTTTTCGGCATCATGCCGAACTGGTCTCTCGGTATGGTACCGATCTGATCCGCTGTGCTGGCCGTAGGAGTTGCACTACGAAGATTCGCCGGGGTGGCGTACTTGGCCTGCCATGTTTGCTTTTCCAGCTCCGAGCCCTCTGCGGGAGTTGGGCTCGGGAGTTTCGTCGGTGTGGCGTATTTAGTTAGCCACGTCACGCTCTGTCGCCGACGTTCCTCCCGTCTTCGCCGGAGTCCCCGATGTTGTGGCCTGGTTTGTGAGTGCCCGGTCACCACAATCCGGCACATACATGCACGCGTATCCATGAGGGATCTCCTTAGGCGCCTCCATTAAGAACCGGTAGTCACTGGGGTCGCCACCAGTGCCGTAGACGAGGAATGCCGGTGTAGTCGGCACTTCAGCCGGTGCTGCCAACGCAAACGGCAGCGGTGGACGGGACCGGAATGGCAACCCTCCTTGATGAGTCCCGAGAGCTGGTCCCGACGGCGAGTGCCGGTGGCTCATGATCTCCTGGATCACGCGCGGAGCGACACGCTCCGGCGACGTTGACCAAGTTCTCAGAGTGGCGGTGTAGCGAGTGAGCCACCAGGTAGTTGATCTCCTGCCGCAGACCCCTGGTGCGTTCCTCCGACGGGGTAGAGAGGTCTATCCCATCGAGTGCACCTTGCGGTGAGAACCCCTTCCATCTGATGCCACCGGAACGGGTTCTCTGAAAAGAGCCGATGAGGTCGGCTTCGAGGGTAGCCTTGATCTCGTTGTATTGCTTCTTGAGGTCGTCAGGCAGATCCCCGTAGGTGACTGGCGTGCCGTCCGCCATCTCAGATGTAGATGGCGATGTGGTTGATGTAGACGATTGTCCCACCGTGCGTGCCAGAATGTGTTGACTGCCAAAACCCACCGGCGGGCAGCGGCCTTGTCAACACCGTAGAGCCGGGAAGAGCCTAGAGCTGCGGCGTGGCTGAGACCCCTCCGAGCGACGGCCCGCAATGCTCTTCTCGGTCACACGCGGCGTTGCGAAGTGCGAGGGCGTGCCACCTGACCTATACCCGGTCGGGAAGGTGATGAAGATGCCTCGCTTAGCTTCCTGCAGGGCATACATGTAAACGTTAAATACGAGCCTCGATCGGCTCTCGGGTTATCCCGTGAATCGGCTCAAAGAGCCGATCCACCCATGATCCGTACGGGGTGCACGAATACTTGGTGGTCCTGCTTGATCAAGATGAAGCTAATGAGATCTACGACGATTTAGGGTTTTCACCGCATAATCGGATCATCCTACTCCAGAGTTGGGCCTTGCGGCCACGCACGGTGCTCGTAAGCCGATCCTAAACAAGGCCAAAAAACCAACATGAAGTTGATCCTAGGAACATCCCGTTTAGGACTTGCGAACGCCACCCTACGTGCCACTTGGATCCTCCCCCTTTGTAAGGCCTAACTATTGCAGATATTAAACTAATCCTTGTAGAACAAGGAGCAATCGTAACAGATCAGATCTACTAAATAATGATCAAGCGGGTGCCGCCCCCACACCTGAGATAGGCGTGAGGGCGGCTAGATATGCAAGGGTTGCACTACGTAAGCATGCTTAAACGAAGAACAATGCTAACCCTAACACATCTAATGATAACTACGTTGCTCGCCATCAAAACGCTTCGATACGAGCAACGCCATGAACAACGTGGGGCTTGTGCTGCCTAGATCGCAAGATGCGATCTAGGCAGACATGTCGCTTACCCGATAGAAACCCTCGAGACGAAGGAGTTGGCGATGCGCCGAGATTGGTTTGTTTTTGGGGTTGAACGTGAGTTGTTGTTTATTTCATAAACCCTAGGTACATATTTATAGTCCGAGGGACTTTCTAATGAGGGCGTGCACTAAACCGTGCACGAGTAAGATTCTATCTCTTATCTAAAATAATAAACTACTAAATAAAGATACACGGGCAATTCAGCCCAAAACCCTCCGTGCCAGGCCGCTTTAGAAATCTTCCACATGTAATCTTCCAAGCCCGGCCCACCTCTGGATTTGTCTAAAATCTGGTGATAACAGTGTTCCATACCTTTCTTGAGAGGAAATTGATATTTAATATTACCTTCCTTCATATAAATAGTAGCACCAACGGTTCGAAGAAAAGGTCTTCCCAATATAATGGGGCAAGATGCATTGCATTCAATATCCAAGACAACAAAATCAACGGGGACAAGGTTATTGTTAACCATAATATGAACATTATCAACTTTCCCCAAAGGTTTCTTTTTAGCATTATCAGCGAGATTAACATCCAAATAACAATTTTTCAATGGTGGCAAGTCAAGCATATCATAGACTTTTTTAGGCATAACAGAAATACTTGCACCAAGATCACATAAAGCATTACAATCAAAATCTTTGATTCTCATTTTAATGATGGGCTCCCAACCATCCTCTAGCTTTCTAGGAATAGAAGTTTCAAGTTTTAGTTTCTCTTCTCTAGCTTTTATGAGAGCATTTGTAATATGTTTTGTGAAAGCCAAATTTATAGCGCTAGCATTGGGACTCTTAGCAAGTTTTTGCAAGAACTTTATAACTTCAGAGATGTGGCAATCATCAAAATCTAAATCATTACAATCTAAAGCAATGGGATTATCATCCCCAAGGTTGGAAAAAAGTTTAGCAGTTTTATCACAAGCAGTTTCAGCAGTTTTAGCAGTTTCAGGTGATTTTGCGCGCTTTGCACTAGGAGTAGAAGCTTTGCTAACACCAATTATTTTACCATTGATAGTAGGAGGTGCAGCAACATATGAATCTTTAGCATTGCTAGTGGTGGTAATAGTCCAAACTTTAGCTACATTTTCCTTTTTAGCTAGTTTTTCATTTTCTTCTCTATCCCACCTAGCACGCAGTTCAGCCATTAATCTTATATTCTCATTAATTCTAACTTGGATGGCATTTGCTGTAGTAACAATTTTATTTTCAATATCATCAGGTTTAGCAGCCATTTTATTAATTAAAGAAGATTGTGATGCAGACATGTATGAGATTCGGTCTTCAGCATTTGCAAGTTTAGTTTGCAACCCAGAAATCTCCATATTCAAATTTTCAAGTTGATTTCCTATTTTCTTCAACAAGGTAGATTGCTCATTCATAGTTTTAGTAAACATTTTATTTTGCTCATACTGTGATTGCATAAAGCTCTTGGTGGACCTTTCAATTTCTAACATCTTTTCCTCATTAGGTGAAACATATCTACCATAAGAATTACCATTAGCAGGATGTGGTCTAGAATTTTGAGCAACCAATGAAGCTAACGGAACATTATTAGGATCAACATTAGTCCTACCATTAACAAGCATAGACATAATAGCATCAATCTTATCACTCAAGAAGAGGATTCTTCAACAGAATTTACCTTCTTACCTTGTGGAGCTCTTTCCGTGTGCCATTCAGAGTAATTAACCATCATATTATCAAGAAGCTTTGTTGCTTCACCAAGAGTGATGGACATAAAGGTACCTCGAGCAGCTGAATCCAATAAATTCCGCGAAGAAAAATTTAGTCCTGCATAGAAGGTTTGGATGATCATCCAAGTAGTCGATCCATGGGTTGGGCAATTTTTAACCAGAGATTTCATTCTTTCCCAAGCTTGAGCAACATGTTCATTATCTAATTGTTTAAAATTCATTATGCTACTCCTCAAAGATATAATTTTAGCAGGGGGATAATATCTACCAATAAAAGCATCCTTGCATTTAGTCCATGAATCAATACTATTCTTAGGCAGAGATAGCAACCAATCTTTAGCTCTTCCTCTTAATGAGAAAGGGAACAATTTTAATTTTATAATGTCACCATCTACATCTTTATATTTTTGCATTTCACATAGTTCAACAAAATTATTGAGATGGGCAGCAGACATCATCGGAACTAACACCGAGAAAATTGCTCTCGCATAACAAGATTCAGTAAAGCGGGTTTAATTTCAAAGAATTCCGCTGTAGTAGCAGGTGGAGCAATAGGTGTGCATAAGAAATCATTATTATTTGTGCTAGTGAAGTCACACAACTTAGTATTTTCAGGGTTGGCCATTTTAGCAATAGTAAATAAAGCAAAATAGATAAAGTAAATGCAAGTAAACTAATTTTTTTGTGTTTTCGATATAGCAAACAAGACAGTAAATAAAGTAAAGCTAGCAACTAATTTTTTTGTATTTTGATATAATGCAGCAAACAAAGTAGTAAATAAAATAAAGCAAGACAAAAACAAAGTAAAGAGATTGAGAAGTGGAGACTCCCCTTGCAGCGTGTCTTGATCTCCCCGACAACGGCGCCTAGAAAATATGCTTGATGGCGTGTATTTCACACGTTCGTTGGGCAACCCCAAGAGGAAGGTATGATGCGCACAGCAGCAAGTTTTCCCTCGAGAAAGAAACCAAGGTTTATCGAACCAGGAGGAGCCAAGAAGCACGTTGAAGGTTGATGGCGGCGGGATGTAGTGCGGCGCAACACCGGAGATTCCGGCGCCAACGTGGAACCTGCACAACACAACCAAAGTACTTTGCCCCAACGAAACGGTGAGGTTGTCAATCTCACCGGCTTGCTGTAACAAAGGATTAACCGTATTGTGTGGAAGATGATTGTTTGCAGAGAAAATAGTAAAAACAAGTATTGCAAGCAGATTTGTATTTCAAGTATTAAAGAATGGACCGGGGTCCACAGTTCACTAGAGGTGTCTCTCCCATAAGATAAAAGCATGTTGGGTGAACAAATTACAGTCGGGCAATTGACAAATAGAGAGGGCATAACAATGCACATACATGACATGATAAGTATAGTGAGATTTAATTGGGCATTACGACAAAGTACATAGACCGCCATCCAACTGCATCTATGCCTAAAAAGTCCACCTTCGAGGTTATCATCCGAACCCCCTCCGCATTAAGTTGCTAACAACGGACAATTGCATTAAGTATGGTGCGTAATGTAATCAACAACTACATCCTCGGACATAGCGCCAATGTTTTATCCCTAGTGGCAACGAGCACAACACAACCTTAGAACTTTTCGTCACTCGTCCCAGTGTGTCAATGCGGCATGAACCCACTATCGAGCATAAGTACTCCCTCTTGGAGTTAAAAGTAAAAACTTGGCCAGAGCCTCTACTAGAAACGGAGAGCATGCAAGATCATAAACAACACATGTATAATAACTTGATAATTAACATGACATAGTATTCTCTATCCATCGGATCCCGACAAACACAACATATAGAATTAGAGATGATCTTGATCATGTTAGGCAGCTCACAAGATCCAACAATGAAGCACAATGAGGAGAAGACAACCATCTAGCTACTGCTATGGACCCATAGTCCAGGGGTGAACTACTCACTCATCACTCCGGAGGCGACCATGGCGGTGTAGAGTCCTCCGGGAGATGATTCCCCTCTCCGGCAGGGTGCCGGAGGCGATCTCCTGGATCCCCCGAGATGGGATCGGCGGCGGCGGCGTCTCAGTAAGGTTTTCCGTATCGTGGCTCTCGGTACTGGGGGTTTCGTCACGGAGGCTTTAAGTAGGCGGAAGGGCAAGTCAAGAGGCGGCACGGGGGGCCCACACCATAGGCCGGCGCGACCAGGGGTGGGGCCGCGCCGCCCTAGGGTTTGGCCACCCCGTGGCCCCTCTTCGTCTCGTCTTCGGACTTCCGGAAGCTTCGTGGAAAAATAGGCCCCCGGGCTTTGATTTCGTCCAATTCCGAGAATATTTCGTTACTAGGATTTCGAAACCAAAAACAGCGAGAAAACGAGAACCGGCACTTCGGCATCTTGTTAATAGGTTAGTTCCGTGAAAATGCACGAATATGACATAAAGTGTGCATAAAACATGTAGGTATCATCAATAATATGGCATAGAACATAAGAAATTATTGATACGTCGAGACGTATCACTCCTCCTAGGCTCACGCGCGCTCATCGTTCCGGCTCCTTGATGGCGTGTATTTCACACGTTCGTTGGGCAACCCCAAGAGGAAGGTATGATGCGCACAGCAGAAGTTTTCCCTCAGAAAGAAACCAAGGTTTATCGAACCAGGAGGAGCCAAGAAGCACGTTGAAGGTTGATGGCGGCGGGATGTAGTGCGGCGCAACACCAGAGATTCCAGCGCAACGTGGAACCTGCACAACACAACCAAAGTACTTTGCCCCAACGAAACAGTGAGGTTGTCAATCTCACCGGCTTGCTGTAACAAAGGATTAACCGTATTGTGTGGAAGATGATTGTTTGCGGAGAAAATAGTAAAAACAAGTATTGCAACAGATTTGTATTTCAGTATTAAAGAATGGACCGGGGTCCACGCTCACTAGAGGTGTCTCTCCCATAAGATAAAAGCATGTTGGGTGAACAAATTACAGTCAGGCAATTGACAAATAGAGAGGGCATAAACAATGCACATATTACGACATGATAAGTATAGTGGAGATTTAATTGGGACATTACGACAAAGTACATAGACCGCCATCCAACTCGCATCTATGCTCTAAAAGTCCACCTTCAAAGTATCGTCAACGAACCCTTCAAGATATCAAGTTGCAAATGCAACAAACAATTGCATTAAGTATGGTGCGTAATGTAATCAACAATAACTACATTCCCTGGACATAGCGCCAATGTTTTATCCCTAGTGGCAACAAAGACACCACAACCTTAGAACTTTCGCCACCGTCCCGGTGTGTCACTGCAGGCATGAACCCACTATCGAGCATAAATACTCCCTCTGGAGTTAAGAGCAAAACTTGGCCGCAGCCTCTGCTCAGTAACTGGAGAGCATGCAAGATCATAAACAACAACATATGCACAACCCTGATAATTAACATGACATGGTATTCTTCTATCCATCGGATCCCGACAAACAGCAACACATAGAGTATTACAGAGATAGCATGATCTTGGATCATGTTAGGCAGCTCACAAGATCCAACAATGAAGCACAATGAGGAGAAGACAACCATCTAGCTACCGCTATGGACCCATAGTCCAGGGGTGAACTACTCACTCATCACTCCCGGAGGCGACCATGGCAGTGTAGAGTCCTCCCGGAGATGATTCCCTCTCCAGCAGGTGCCGGAGGACGATCTCCGTAATCCTCCGAGATGGGATCGGCGCGGCGCTGTCTCGCAAGGTTTTCCCGTATCGTGGCTCTTCAGACCGGGGTTTCGCGACGGAGGCTTTAAGTAGGCGGAAGGGCAGAGTCAGGCGGGCCCGACGAGGGGCCCACACCATGGCGCGCGGCCCAGCCGCTGTGGCCGCGCCGCCTTGTGGTGTCGGCCACCTCGTGGCCCCACTTCGTATCGCTCTTCGGTCTTCCTGGAAGCTTCGTGGAAAAATAGGCCCCGGGTCTTCGTTTCGGTCCAATTCCGAGAATATTCCGTTACTAGGATTTCGAAACCAAAAACAGATAGAACAATGAACCGGCACTTCCGCATCTTGTTAATAGGTTAGTTCCGTAAAATGCACGAATATGACATAAAGTGTGCATAAAACATGTAGGTATCATCAATAATATGGCATAGAACATAAGAAATTATCGATACGCTCTGAGACGTATCAAGCATCCCCTGAGTTTAGTTTCGTCGTCCCGAGGGGTGTAAAACGATAACAAAGATACTTTCGAAGTGATATGCCATCATAACCTTGATCATACTATTTGTAAACATATGTAGTGGATGAGCATCAAAACAATGGTGATGACATGAGTAAACAAGTGAATCATAAAGCAAAGACTTTTCATGAATAGTACTTCAAGACAAGTATTAATAAGTCTTGCATAAGAGTTAACTCATAAAGCAATAAATCAAAGTAAAGGCATTGAAGCAACACAAAGGAAGATTAAGTTTCAGCGGTTGCTTCTCAACTTGTAACATGTATATCTCATGGATAATTGTCAACATAGAGTAATATAACAAGTACAATATGCAAGTATGTAGGAATCAATGCACTACTCACACAAGTGTTTGCTTCTTGAGGTGGAGAGAGATAGGTGAACTCGACTCAACATAAAAGTAAAGAGAATGGTCCTTCAAAGAGGAAAGCATCGATTGCTATATTTGTGCTAGAGCTTTTATTTTGAAAACATGAAACAATTTTGTCAACTGGTAGTAATAAAGCATATGAGTTATGTACATTATATCTTACAAGTTGCAAGTCTCATGCATAGTATACTAATAGTGCCCGCACCTTGTCCTAATTAACTTGGACTACCTGGATCTTTGCAATGCACATGTTTTGACCAAGTGTCACAATGGGGTACTCTCCATGCCGCCTGTACAAAGGTCTAAGGAGAAAGCTCGCATTTTGGATTTCTCGCTTTTGATTATTCTCAACTTAGACATCCATACCGGGACAACATGGACAACAGATAATGGACTCCTCTTTAATGCATAAGCATGTGGCAACAATTATTATTCTCATATGAGATTGAGGATATGTGTCCAAACCGAAACTTCCACCATGAATCATGGCTTTAGTTAGCGGCCCAAAGTTCTTCTCTAACAATATGCATGCTCCAACCATGAAGGTGGTAGATCTCTCTTGCTTCGTACAAGACGGACATGCATAGCAACTCACATGATATCCAACAAAGAATAGCTGATGGCGTCCCCGTAAACATGGTTATCGCTCAACAAGCAACTTAATAAGAGATAAAGTGCATAAGTACATATTCAATACCACAATAGTTTTTAAGCTATTTGTCCCATGAGCTATATATTGCAAAGGTGAATGATGGAGTTTTAAAGGTAGCACTCAAGCAATTTACTTTGGAATGGCGGATAAATACCATGTAGTAGGTAGGTATGGTGGACACGAATGGCATAGTGGTTGGCTCAAGTATTTTGGATGCATGAGAAGTATTCCCTCTCGATACAAGGTTTAGGCTAGCAAGGTCATTTGAAACAAACACAAGGATGAACTAGTGACAGCAAAACTCACATAAAAGACATATGGTAAACATTATAAGACTCCATACCGTCTTCCTTGTTGTTCAAAACTCAATACTAGATGTTATCTAGACTCTAGAGAAACCAAATATGCAAACCAAATTAGCAAGCTCTAAGTATTTCTTCATTAATGGGTGCAAAGTATATGATGCAAGAGCTTAAACATGAGCACAACAATTGCCAAGTATCAAATTATCCAAGACATTTTAGAGTTACTACATGTAGCATTTTCCAATTCCAACCATATAACAATTTAACGAAGAAGAAACTTCGCCATGAATACTATGAGTAGAGCCTAAGGACATATTTGTCCATATGCAACAGCGGAGCGTGTCTCTCTCCCATAAAGTGAATGCTAGGATCCATTTTATTCAAACAAAACAAAAAACAAAAACAAACCGACGCTCCAAGCAAAGTACATAAGATGTGGCCGAATAAAAATATAGTTTCAGGGGAGGAACCTCATAATGTTGTCGATGAAGAAGGGGATGCCTTGGGCATCCCCAAGCTTAGACGCTTGAGTCTTCTTAATATATGCAGGGGTGAACCACCGGGGCATCCCCAAGCTTATAGCTTTCACTCTCCTTAATCATATTGCATCATACTCCTCTCTTGATCCTTGAAAACTTCCTCCACACCAAACTCGAAACAACTCATTAGAGGGTTAGTGCATAATAAAAATTCACATGTTCAGAGGTGACACAATCATTCTTAACACTTCTGGACATTGCATAAAGCTCCTGGACATTAATGGATCAAAGAAATTCATCCAACATAGCAAAAGAGGCAATGCGAAATAAAAGACAGAATCTGTCAAAACAGAACAGTCCGTAAAGATGGATTTTATTAGGCCACCAGACTTGCTCAAACGAAAATGCTCAAATTGAATGAAAGTTGCGTACATATCTGAGGATCATGCTCGTAGATTGGCATAATTTTCTGAGCTACCTACAGGGAGATAGACCCAGATTCGTGACAGCAAAGAATTCTGGAACTGCGCAGTAATCCAAATCTAGTACTTACTTTTCTATCAAAGACTTTACTTGGCACAACAAAACATAAAACTAAGATAAGGAGAGGTTGCTACAGTAGTAAACAACTTCCAAGACACAAATATAAAACAAAAATACTGTAGTAAAAACATGGGTTGTCTCCCATAAGCGCTTTCTTTAACGCCTTTCAGCTAGGCGCTAGAAAGTGTAACTCAAGTAACATCAAGAGACGAAGCATCAACATCATAATTTGTTCTAATAATAGAATCATAAGGTAACTTCATTCTCTTTTCTAGGGAAGTGTTTGTTGACTGCCAAAACCCACCGGCGGGCAGCCGGCCTTGTCAACACCGTAGAGCCGGGAAGAGCCTAGAGCTGCGGCCGGCTGAGGCCCCTCTCCGAGCGACGGCCCGCAATGCTCTTCTCCGGTCACACGCGGCGTTGCGAAGTGCGAGGGCGTGCCACCTGACCTATACCTGGTCTCCATATGCAACAGCGGAGCGTGTCTCTCTCCCATAAAGTGAATGCTAGGATCCATTTTATTCAAACAAAACAAAAAACAAAAACAAACCGACGCTCCAAGCAAAGTACATAAGATGTGGCCGAATAAAAATATAGTTTCGGGGGAGGAACACTGATAATGTTGTCGATGAAGAAGGGGATGCCTTGGGCATCCCCAAGCTTAAGCGCTTGAGTCTTCTTAATATATGCAGGGGTGAACCACGGGGCATCCCCAAGCTTAGAGCTTTCACTCTCCTTGATCATATTGCATCATACTCCTCTCTTGATCCTTGAAAACTTCCTCCACACCAAACTCGAAACAACTCATTAGAGGGTTAGTGCATAATAAAAATTCACATGTTCAGAGGTGACACAATCATTCTTAACACTTCTGGACATTGCATAAAGCTACTTGGACATTAGTGGATCAAAGAAATTCATCCAACATAGCAAAAGAGGCAATGCGAAATAAAAGACAGAATCTGTCAAAACAGAGACAGTCCGTAAAGATGGATTTTATTAGGCCACCAGACTTGCTCAAACGAAAATGCTCAAATTGAATGAAAGTTGCGTACATATCTGAGGATCATGCTCGTAAATTGGCGTAATTTTCTGAGCTACCTACGGGGAGATAGACCCAGATTCGTGACAGCAAAGAAATGCTGGAACTGCGCAATAATCCAAATCTAGTACTTACTTTTCTATCAAAGACTTTACTTGGCACAACAAAACATCAAAACTAAGATAAGGAGAGGTTGCTACAGTAGTAAACAACTTCCAAGACACAAATATAAAACAAAAATACTGTGAGTAAAAACATGGGTTGTCTCCCATAAGCGCTTTTCTTTAACGCCTTTCGGCTAGGCGCGAAAGTGTATCTCAAGTAACATCGAGAGATGAAGCATCAACATCATAATTTGTTCTAATAATAGAATCATAAGGTACCTTCATTCTCTTTCTAGGGAAGTGTTCCATACCTTTCTTGAGAGGAAATTGATATTTAATATTACCTTCCTTCATATCAATAGTAGCACCAACGGTTCGAAGAAAAGGTCTTCCCAATATAATGGGGCAAGATGCATTGCATTCAATATCCAAGACAACAAAATCAACGGGGACAAGGTTATTGTTAACCATAATATGAACATTATCAACTTTCCCCAAAGGTTTCTTTTTAGCATTATCGGCGAGATTAACATCCAAATAACAATTCTTCAATGGTGGCAAGTCAAGCATATCATAGACTTTTTTAGGCATAACGGAAATACTTGCACCAAGATCACATAAGGCATTACAATCAAAATCTTTGACTCTCATTTTAATGATGGGCTCCCAACCATCCTCTAGCTTTCTAGGAATAGAAGTTTCAAGTTTTAGTTTCTCTTCTCTAGCTTTTATGAGAGCATTTGTAATATGTTTTGTGAAAGCCAAATTTATAGCGCTAGCATTGGGACTCTTAGCAAGTTTTTGCAAGAACTTTATAACTTCAGAGATGTGGCAATCATCAAAATCTAAATCATTACAATCTAAAGCAATGGGATTATCATCCCCAAGGTTGGAAAAAATTTCAGCGAGTTTTATCACAAGCGGTTTCGACGATTTTAGCGGTTTCGAGGTAATTTTGCGCGCTTTGCACTAGGAGTAGAAGCATTGCCAACACCAATTATTTTACCATTGATAGTAGGAGGTGCAGCAACATATGAATCATTAGCATTGCTAGTGGTGGTAATAGTCCAAACTTTAGCTACATTTTCCTTTTTAGCTAGTTTTTCATTTTCTTCTCTATCCCACCTATGCTCGCGATTCAGCCATTAATCTTATATTCTCATTAATTCTAACTTGGATGGCATTTGCTGTAGTAACAATTTTATTTTTCAATATCCCTATTAGGCATAACTTTCGATTTCAAAAGATCAACATCAGAGGCAAGACTATCAACTCTAGAAACAAGAATATCAATTTTATTGAGCTTTTCCTCAACGAGTTTGTTAAAAGCGGTTTGTGTACTAATAAATTCTTTAAGCATGGCTTCAAGTCCAGGGGGTGTATTCCTATTATTGTTGTAAGAATTCCCATAAGAATTAGCATAACCGTTACCATTATTATAAGGATATGGCCTATAGTTATTACTAGAATTGTTCAGATAAGCATTGTTGTTGAAATTATTATTTTTAATGAAGTTTACATCAACATGTTCTTCTTGGGCAACCAATGAAGCTAATGGAACATTATTAGGATCAACATTAGTCCTATCATTCGCAAGCATAGACATAATAGCATCAACCTTATCATTCAAGGAAGAGGATTCTTCAACGGAATTTACCTTCTTACCTTGTGGAGCTCTTTCAGTGTGCCATTCAGAGTAATTAACCATCATATTATCAAGAAGCTTTGTTGCTTCACCAAGAGTGATGGACATAAAGGTACCTCCAGCAGCTGAATCCAATAAATTCCGCGAAGAAAAATTTAGTCTGCATAGAAGGTTTGGATGATCATCCAAGTAGTCGGTCCATGGGTTGGGCAATTTTTAACCGAGAGATTTCATTCTTTCCCAAGCTTGAGCAACATGTTCATTATCCAATTGTTTAAAATTCATTATGCTACTCCTCAAAGATATAATTTTAGCGGGGGATAATATCTACCAATAAAAGCATCCTTGCATTTAGTCCATGAATCAATACTATTCTTAGGCGAGAGATAGCAACCAATCTTTAGCTCTTCCTCTTAATGAGAAAGGGAACAATTTTAATTTTATAATGTCACCATCTACATCTTTATACTTTTGCATTTCACATAGTTCAACAAAATTATTGAGATGGGCAGCGGCATCATCAGAACTAACACCAGAAAATTGCTCTCTCATGACAAGATTAAGTAAAGCGAGGTTTAATTTCAAGGAATTCTTTTGTAGTAGCAGGTGGAGCAATAGGTGTGCATAAGAAATCATTATTATTTGTGCTAGTGAAGTCACACAACTTAGTATTTTCAGGGTTGGCCATTTTAGCAATAGTAAATAAAGCAAACTAGATAAAGTAAATGCAAGTAAACTAATTTTTTTGTGTTTTTGATATAGCAAACAAGACAGTAAATAAAGTAAAGCTAGCAACTAATTTTTTTGTGTTTTGATATAAGTGCAGCAAACAAAGTAGTAAATAAAATAAAGCAAGACAAAAACAAAGTAAAGAGATTGAGAAGTGGAGACTCCCCTTGCGGCGTGTCTTGATCTCCCCGAGCAACGAGCGCCGGAAAATATGCTTGATGGCGTGTATTTCACACGTTCGTTGGGCAACCCCAAGAGGAAGGTATGATGCGCACGGCAGCAAGTTTTCCCTC
>NC_061512.1:270713907-270755225 GCF_022539505.1 Lolium rigidum
AAGTATTGCCATAAAAGTAGCATGGAACATAAGAAATTATAGATACGTTTGAGACGTATCACCGGCCGCGACTACTCCGACGGTGCAGCAGCAGCGCCACGCCGATTCGGAGGGGGGCAGCAGCCGGCCGGTGGCTCCGTGCCATCGCAACAACTGGCTTATGGTCAGGTGGGGCAGCTGCAGCCTGTCCCCATCGCAATGGAGCAGCAGCAGCCGGCCTAGGGCTTGGCGATGCAGCAGCTACCTTGCAGGGATGGTGGGATGACTCGACCCCCACCGTCGCCTGTGCTCCCTCGTGCTCACTCTAGACGCAGCGACGAGATGACGGGGGCACTGCCGGCCCAGCTTCACCCTCATCCGGTGGTGCAGGCCGGGTTGGGGAGGAGCCCCAGCCCATCTTCCACGCCCCCTTCGCCTGGGGGGGCAGCGGCGTCGCGGTCGGGCTCGGTGCAGGGGGCTTCTACGCCATCTACCCCTGCATTGTCTGCGCCTTCACCGGTTTCACGGGCTTCGTCTACCACGTCTTCGCTGTTGGGCTCGGTGCCTTCTTCACCACGTTTGAGTCCTTCTCCGCCAGATGCCGTACCGCAGCCTCAGCCCACGAGTCCTCCGCCGGTTGTTCAACCGACGGTGAGGAGGAGTGGGAGGTATGTTGTGGCAGAGGACGACGCGGGGGTCACGGATGAAGATGTGATGCAGAGGGCTATGCGGCGCAAGGCGGAGTTGAACCTCGACACGGCAGGTACTAAACAAACAGCCAAGTCGTTTACCTCTTTTTCGGATACTCGGATTTCTTCGAATTTATGTAGAGTAGGGGTCTCGTTGGGTAGTCGGTCTGATGAGATTTTAGCATCGGCTAATGTGTTGAGACAAACGGAGCTTGATCGTTTAACGGTTGCTTCAAATGGATCCACTAAGCCTGCTACTTCTATTGTAGACGATGATGAAGATGATGACATCCTAGATGGTCAGCTTCTCTCGGCTATAGTGGGGAGTGTTACAGAGGTCGATTTAGAACACTCGCAGCTTAGTTCAAGTTTATGATCTAAATGCTTTGCACGTGGTTCTCGATCGTCCGCTGGAAAGAAGTCTCGTAGATATGGCAAAAATACTAAATCTAAAATAGTTTCTCGATGAATGGCATGTTTCGGAATAGCAGAGGTCTTGGTGACTTGGCTAAACATTCTCACATTGCCGATGGCTGTAGAGATTATGATTTAGATTTTATTGCTATATCTGAGACGGGTAGGCGAAAATTCTCACAAAGTTTCCTCAGTCGTTTATCAGGCGGGGTTAACTTTCAATGGTTTTCTCGCCCGCCTCGTGGCAGGTCAGGGGGCATTTTACTTGGCGTCCGCATAGACACCATGACCGTTTTAGCTAGTTCTGATGGCGAGTATCACATTAAACTCGATGTTCAGAACAAAGCAGATGGTTTCATCTGGAGTCTGTTCGCTGTGTATGGTGTTGCCCAAGACGCTTTTAAGGATGACTTTTTACGTGAGTTGGTAAATCTTGCAAAAGATAATTCGCATCCGATTTTAATCGGAGGGGACTTCAATTTGCTGAGATTTCCTCATGAGAAAAGCAAAGGCATTTTCGCTGGACATTGGCCTTTCTTGTTTAATGCTGTCATTGATAGCTTAGACTTAAGAGAGGTATTTATGTCCGGTCGACAGTTTACTTGGGCCAACAGCTTGCCTGAACCCACATACGAGAAACTAGATCGCGTGTTGATGGATACGAATGGGAACATAAATATCCTATGGTGTCCGTCCGTGCACTAGAACGTATTGAAAAACTGTCTGACCATGCTCCTATCTTTCTAACTACTGGGAATCCCCGACCTGTTTGTAAGCGGCCGTTCAAATTTGAACTTGGCTGGTTACATCGAGATGGATTTCATGAGATGGTTCAGACGGTTTGGGAAAGACCAGTCGGTGGTAGTTCACCAATATTGAGATGGAATAATAAGATGCGTGCTATGCGCAAACATCCCTCTGGTTGGGCTGCTCATATGGCTGGTATTCTTAAAAAAGAGAAGGCTCGCTTATCAAAAGTGATCGATGATCTTGAGGTCGTAGCGGAAGTGAGACCGTTGTCCATGCAAGAGATTGACCTTAAAAATCAATCCAATGCACAGATGGCGAGTCTTCTTCGCGAAGAGGAACTCAAATGGTATCAAATATCCAAAGCCCAATTCATTTTGGAAGGTGATTCGAATACGCGATATTTTCATGGCTTGGCCAATGGCGTACATCGGAAAAAGCGTATTCATTCTCTCATCCAAGATGAAGGGGTGATTGAAGGCCACGAGCAACTCAAATCATACATTACTAATTATTATAAAGACCTCGTTCGGTCCTCCGGAGGAAAGTTCTTTTTCTCTTAACGAGGACTTAACGGATGACATACCCCAAGTTTCTATGGAAGAAAATGGTCTACTAACCGCACCTTATTCCGAGGATGAGGTTCAGAAGGCAATTTTCCAAATGGAATGCAATAAACCACCGGGTCCAGATGGTTTTCCAAACGGAGTTTTATCAAACTTTTAGGGATACTATTAAATCGGATCTTCTAGATTTGTTCAAGGATCTCCACACAGGACAACTAGAATTATTTCGTCTAAATTTTGGTGAAGTAATTTTGTTACCGAAGGTTAATGAGGCGTAAAGGATTCAACAATATAGACCTATTTTCCTATTAAACGTCGATTTCAAAATTTTCACGAAAGTGGCCACCATTAGACTTAATACGGTTGCGGATCATGTCGTTCAACCATCATAGACCGCTTTCATGCAAGGAAGGAATATCCTTGATGGAGTGGCAAGCAGTTGCACGAGATCGGCTGATACGTCTCCGACGTATCAATAATTTCTTATGTTCCATGCCACATTATTGATGATATCTACATGTTTTATGCACACTTTATGTCATATTCGTGCATTTTCTGGAACTAACCTATTAACAAGACGCCGAAGTGCCAGTTCCTGTTTTCTGCTGTTTTTGGTTTCGTAAATCCTAGTAACGAAATATTCTCGAATTGGACGAAATCAACGCCTGTGTTCCTATTTTGCCCGGAAGCATCCGTAACACCCGAGAGCCGCCGCAGAGGGGCCACGGGGGCCCACACATGGTGGTGGCGCGGCCAGGGCCGGGCCCGCGCCCCTAGTGTGTCGCCGCCTCGTCAGCCCTCCGACTCCGCCTCTTCGCCTATATAAAGATCCCAGACCTAAAACCTCGAGACAAATAAGCCACGGTACGCGAAACCTTCCAGAGCCGCCGCCATCGCGAAGCCAAGATCTGGGGGACAGGAGCCTCTGTTCCGGCACGCCGCCGGGACGGGGAAGTGCCCCCGGAAGGCTTCTCCATCGACACCGCTGCCATCTCCACCGCCATCTTCATCACCACTGCTGCTCCCATGAGGAGGGAGTAGTTCTCCATTGAGGCTCGGGGCTGTACCGGTAGCTATGTGGTTCATCTCTCTCCTATGTACTTCAATACAATAATATCATGAGCTGCCCTACATGATTGAGATTCATATGATGATGCTTGTAATCTAGATGTCATTATGCTAGTCAAGTGGGGTTTACTTATGTGATCTCCGGAGACTCCTTGTCCCACGTGTGTAAAGGTGACAAAGGTGTGCACCGTGTGGGTCTCTTAGGCTATATTTCACAGAATACTTATTCACTGTTATGAATGGCGTAGTGAAGTGCTTATTTATATCTCTTTATTATTGCAATGTGTTTTGTATCACAATTTATCTATATGCTACTCTAGTGATGTTATTAAAGTAATTTATTCCTCCTGCACGGTGTAATGGTGATAGTGTGTGCATCCGTGTTAGTACTTGGCGTAGGCTATGATTATGATCTCTTGTAGATTATGAAGTTAACTATTGCTATGATGGTATTGATGTGATCTATTCCTCCTACATGGTGTGAAGGTGACAGTGTGCATGCTATGCTAGTACTTGGTTTAGTCGTGTCGATCTTTCATGCACTCTAAGGTTATTTAAATATGAACATTTAATTGTGGAGCTTGTTAACTCCTGGCATTGAGGGTTCGTGTAATCCTACGTAATGTGTTCATCATCCAACAAGAGAGTGTAGAGTATGCATTTATCTATTCTCGTTATGTGATTAATGTTGAGAGTGTCCACTAGTGAAAGTCTAATCCCTAGGCCTTGTTCCTAAATATCGCTATCGCCGCTTGTTTACTCGTTTTACCGCGTTACTAGTGCTTGTTTACTTCCTACAATATTACTACCATCAACAGCACGCCGCAAGCTATTTTCTCGGCGCCGTACTATCGCTCATATTCATTCATACCACTTGTATTTCACTATCTCTTCGCCGAACTAGTGCACCTATTAGGTGTGTTGGGGACACAAGAGACTTCTTGCTTTGTGGTTGCAGGGTTGCTTGAGAGGGATATCTTTGGCCTCTTCCTCCCTGAGTTCGATAAACCTTGGGTGATCCACTTAAGGGAAAACTTGCTGCTGTTCTACAAACCTCTGCTCTTGGAGGCCCAACACTCGTCTACAAGAATAGAAGCACCCGTAGACATCAAGCTATTTTCTGGCGCCGTTGCCGGGGAGGAAAGGTAAAAGGTACTCACACTCCGGATCTCGGCTACTAAGCTATTTTCCGGTGCCGTTGTAAGTACTCGAAGCTATTTCCTTTAGACTCTGCAATTGCATCTTTCGGTTTCTTGTTTACACTAGTTAGGCATAATGGACAACAATGAGCTTCTTATTTTATTTCCTGAGTTAAGACATGGATTGTTTGATGCGAAAATTAAAAAACCTATGGAATCTTATTTGCATGCCGGTAGCAATGATATTAGTATGAACGCTTTGAACACCATTGTTGTTAATGATATGGAAAATTCTAAGCTTGGGGAAGCTGGTTTTGATGAGCATGATATTTTTAGTCCCCCAAGCATTGAGGAGAAAATTTTCTTTGATGATACTTTGCCTCCTATTTATGATGATTATAATGATAGTGGTCTTTTGGTGCCGCCTACTATGGAGAGTAAATTTTATTATGACTATACTATGCCTCCTACACTTGATGAGAATAATAATGATAGCTACTTTGGAGAAATTCAATTCAGCTCCCGGTGCGTATGCTCCCTCTACCAAAAAATCATATTTTGAAATGTCGAAAAATTCTAACAAAAAATTGTACATGTACATCTTCATAATATATGTCCGTTCGTCAAGTTTCACGAAAAACTAATATTTTTTATGGTCTATGTAAAAAAGAGAAAACTTATCGTGTGAAAAGCATTATTTTCAGTGGTGAGTTTTGTCTTTTTTACACACGTCATATGACAAGTCGATTTTTTATGAAACAACTTGGTGAGCGTGTAGCACGAGAAGATGTACATGCTAATTTTTCGTTTCAATTTTTTTGAAATTCAAAATATGTGTAAGATACATTTTAAAATAGAGGGAGCATATGCTCCCATGTTCCAAAACACCACTCCCGCTACTTTGTTGAATTTGCTCCCACTACAACTAATAAAATTGATTATGCTTATGTGGAGAGTAATAATTTTATGCATGTGGCTCATGAAAAGAATGTTTTATGTGATAGTTATATTGTTGAGTTTGTTCATGATGCTACCGAAAGTTATTATGAGAGAGGGAAACATGGTTATATGCATCTTAATAATATTAAGTTTCCCCTCTTTATGTTGAAAATCTTGAAATTGCGCTTGTGTTGCTTTTCTATGCTTACCACTTTGTTCTTCATGAATTTATTTGTGTACAAGATTCCTTTTCATAGGAAGTGGGTTTGGCTTCAATGTGTTTTGAATTTGCTTCTTGATGTTCTCTTTTGCTTCAAATCTTATTTCTCGCGAGAGCATCATTAAAATTACTGAGCCCATCTTAATGGCTATAAAGAAAGAACTTCTTGGGAGATAACCCATGTGTTTATTTTACTACAGCAATTTTTGTTTTGTTGATTCTTGGAAGTTGTTTACTACTGTAGCAACCTCTCCTTATCATGTTTTTGTGCCAAGTAAAGTTTCTATGTTAAAGTTGATGTTATATTTGGGATCGTCGCGCAGTAAACAGCATTGCCGTCTCCGTCACGTAATTCTGGCATAAGTCTCTCGTAAAAAATTCTAAAAAATCTGCAAAATTACGAGCGTGATCCTCGATATGTACGCAACTTTCATTAGTTGTGAGTTTTTCCATTTGAGCAAGTCTAGTGCCCCTTTCAGAGTTCGTCTTTACGGACCGTTCCGTTTTTGACAGATTCTGCCTTTTATTTCGCATTGCCGTATTTGCTATGTTGGATGAATTCCTTTGATCCATTAATGTCCAAGTAGCTTTGTGCAATGTCCGAAGTGTTAAGAATGATTGTGTCACCTCTGAATATATGAATTTGTGGTTAAGCACTAACCCTCTCATGAGTTAATTTGCTTGAAGTTTGTGTGAAGGAAGTTTTCAAGGGTCAAGATAAGAGGATGATATACTATGATCAAGAAGAGTGAAAGGTCTAAGCTTGGGGATGCCCGGTGGTTCATCCCTGCATATTTTAAGATGACTCAAGCATCTAAGCTTGGGGATGCCCAAGGCATCCCCTTCTTCATCGACAACTTATCAGGTTTCTTCTAGTGAAACTATATTTTTATTCCGTCACATCTTATGTACTTTACTTGTAGCGTCTGTTTGTTTTTATTTTTGTTTTGTTTGAATAAGTTCATCCTTGTGTGGGAGAGAGACACGCTCCGCCGGTTCATATGAACACATGTGTTCTTAGCTTTTAATGTTCATGGCGAAGGTTGAAACTCGCTTTCGTTAATTGTTATATGGTTGGAAACAGTAAAATGCTACATGTAGTAATTGGTAAAATGTCTTGGATAATGTGATACTTGGCAATTGTTGTGCTCATGT
Source organism: Lolium rigidum (assembly GCF_022539505.1). Lineage (NCBI taxonomy): Eukaryota > Viridiplantae > Streptophyta > Magnoliopsida > Poales > Poaceae > Lolium > Lolium rigidum. The sequence continues at coordinate 270,720,824 of NC_061512.1, forward strand.
TTAAGCTATTCCATCATATACTTTGCACCTATTAATGAAGAAATACATAGAGCTTGCTAAAATTTGGTTTGCATATTTGGTCTCTCTAAGGTCTAGATAATTTCTAGTATTGAGTTTTGAACAACAAGGAAGACGGTGTAGAGTCTTATAATGTTTACAATATGTCTTTTATGTGAGTTTTGCTGCACCGGTTCATCCTTGAGTTTGCTTCAAATAACCTTGCTAGCCTAAACCTATCGAGAGGGAGTACTTCTCATGCATCCAAAATCCTTGAGCCAACCACTATGCCATTTGTGTCCACCATACCTACCTACTACATGGTATTTCTCCGCCATTCCAAAGTAAATTGCTTGAGTGCTACCTTTAAAATTCCATCATTCACCTTTGCAATATATAGCTCATGGGACAAAATAGCCTTAAAAACTATTGTGGTATTGAATATGTACTTATATGCACTTTATCTCTTATTAAGTTGCTTGTTGCGCGATAACCATACTTTACATTGACACTATCCATGAGATATACATGTTATAAGTTGAAAGCAACCGCTGAAACTTAATCTTCCTTTGTGTTGCTTTAATACCTTTACTTTGATTTATTGCTTTATGAGTTAACTCTTATGCAAGACTTATTGATGCCTGTCTTGAAAGTGCTATTCATGAAAAGTCATTGCTTTATGATTCAGCTTGTTTACTCATGTCATTACCATTGTTTTGATCGCTGCATTCATTACATATGTTTACAATATGATCAAGTTTATGACGACATGTCACTTCGTAAATTATCTTTGTTATCGTTTTACCTCGCTCGGGACGAAGCGTAACCAAGCTTAGGGATGCTCGATACGTCTCCGACGTATCAATAATTTCTTATGTTCCATGCCACATTATTGATGATATCTACATGTTTTATGCACACTTTATGTCATATTCGTGCATTTTCTCGGGAATTAACCTATTAACAAGATGCCGAAGTGCCGCTTCTCGTTTTCTCGCTGTTTTTGGTTTCGTAAATCCTAGTAACGAAATATTCTCGGAATTGGACGAAATCAACGCCCAGTGTTCCTATTTTGCCCGAAGCATCCAGAACACCCGAGAGCCGCCGCAGAGGGGCCACAGGGGGCCCACACATGGTGGTGGCGCGGCCAGGGCTGGGCCCGCGCCCCCCTAGTGTGTCGCCGCCTCGTCAGCCCTCCGACTCCGCCTCTTCGCCTATATAAAGGTCCCAGACCTAAAACCTCGAGACAAATAAGCCACGATATGCGAAACCTTCCAGAGCCGCCGCCATCGCGAAGCCAAGATCTGGGGGACAGGAGTCTCTGTTCCGGCACGCCGCCGGGACGGGGAAGTGCCCCCGGAAGGCTTCTCCATCGACACCGCTGCCATCTCCACCGCCATCTTCATCACCGCCGCCGCTCCCATGAGGAGGGAGTAGTTCTCCATTGAGGATCGGGCTGTACCGTGAGCTATGTGGTTCATCTCTCTCCTATGTACTTCAATACAATAATCTCATGAGCTGCCTTACATGATTGAGATTCATATGATGATGCTTGTAATCTAGATGTCATTATGCTAGTCAAGTGGGTTTTACTTATGTGATCTCCGTGAGACTCCTTGTCCCACGTGTGTAAAGGTGACAAAGGTGTGCACCGTGTGGGTCTCTTAGGCTATATTTCACGTAATACTTATTCACCGTTATGAATGGCGTAGTGAAGTCCTTATTTATATCTCTTTATGATTGCAATGTGTTTTGTATCACAATTTATCTATGTGCTACTCTAGTGATGTTATTAAAATATTTTATTCCTCCCGCACCGTGTAATGGTGACAAGGTGTGCATCCGTGTTAGTACTTGGCGTAGGCTATGATTATGATCTCTTGTAGATTATGAAGTTAACTATTGCTATGATGGTATTGATGTGATCTATTCCTCCTACATGGTGTGAAGGTGACAAAGCAGTGCATGCTATGCTAGTACTTGGTTTAGTCGTGTCGATCTTTCATGCACTCTAAGGTTATTTAAATATGAACATTTAATTGTGGAGCTTGTTAACTCCGGCATTGAGGGTTCGTGTAATCCTACGCAATGTGTTCATCATCCAACAAGAGAGTGTAGAGTATGCATTTATCTATTCTCGTTATGTGATTAATGTTGAGAGTGTCCACTAGTGAAAGTCTAATCCCTAGGCCTTGTTCCTAAATATCGCTATCGCTGCTTGTTTACCTGTTTTACCGCGTTACTACTCGCTTGTTTACTTCCTACAATATTACTACCATCAATCGCACGCCGTCAGAGCTATTTTCTCAGCGCCGTACTACCGCTTCATATTCATTCATACCACTTGTATTTCACTATCTCTTCGCCGAACTAGTGCACCTATTAGGTGTGTTGGGGACACAAGAGACTTCTTGCTTTGTGGTTGCAGGGTTGCTTGAGAGGGATATCTTTGGCCTCTTCCTCCCTGAGTTTCATAAACCTTGGGTGATCCACTTAAGGGAAAATTTGCTGCTGTTCTACAAACCTCTGCTCTTGGAGGCCCAACACTGTCTACAAGAATAGAAGCACCCATAGACATCAACGGTACATGCGATGCATTCTAAGAAATTAAATGGGGTCATTTTAAAATTAGATTTCGAAATGGCGTATGATAAAGTCAAGTGGTCTTTCCTACAAATGTACACTTAGGATGAAAGGTTTTTCTCCAGAGTGGCGTGCTCTAATTTATGATTTGATGTATGGAGGTAGTGTGGCGATCCGGGTTAATGATGACACCGGCCTCTATTTCCAAACACGAAAAGGGTTACGCCAAGGGGATCCCCTATCACCGATGTTGTTTAACATTGTAGCGGATATGTTGGCGATACTCATAGAGCGGGCCAAGTCTGATGGTCAGATTGAAGGTGTGATCCCACATTTGGTTGATGGGGGTTTATCTATCCTTCAATATGCCGACGATATAATTCTATTTATGGATCACGATCTCGAAAAGCTCGCAATCCGAAATTAATTTTGACGGCTTTTGAGCAAGCTTGTCGGGATTGAAAATCAATTTCCATAAAAGTGAATTGTTCTGTTTCGAGATGCCCAAAACGATATGACTCTATACACGTAGTTGTTTGGTTATGGGCAAGGACAATTTCCTATTCGCTATTTGGGTATTCCGATTCATTATCGGAGACTTACAATTGCTGAATGGAAAATTGTGGAAGAAAGATTACAAAAACGCCTTAGTAGTTGGAAGGGTAAATTGCTCGTCCCTGAGGAAGATTGGTTCTCATTAATTCAGTACTCACAAATATGGTACTGTATATGTTATCATTCTTCCTGTTGCCAAAAGGAATTCTGCATAAACTCGATTATTATCGATCTAGATTCTTTTGGCAAGGGGACAGCGAGAAAAAGAAATATAGACTGGTTAAATGGAGTGTAGTTTGTAGTCCCAAAGATCAAGGCGGACTGGGAGTTCATGACCTGGAGGTCAAGAATTCAGCTCTGCTAGGTAAATGGCTTTTTAAGCTTCTTACTGAGGATGGGATTTGGCAAACTATTCTTCATAGAAAGTATATTGGCTCGAAGGCGCTATCCCAAGTGGTTTGGAAACCTGGGGATTCTCACTTCTGGGCTGGTCTCATGGCGACAAAAAATTTATTCTTTCGCCATGGCACTTTCTCTATTAAGAATGGAGAACAGATACGGGTTTGGGAAGATGTTTGGTTAGACAATGCTTCCTTAAGAGAACAGTATCCTGCCTTGTATAGTATTGTTCGTCGCAAAGGTGATACCATTGCCACAAAGTAATGGCTACCTCACCCCCGAATGTGACGTTCGTACGGGTTTTACTTGGACAAAGGCTATTGGCATGGAATGCTTTAATTCAACGGCCGGGAGATATTCACCTATCACCTCGAACCGGATGAATTTAGATGGAATCTTCATGTAGATGGAACTTTCTCACCAAATCTTTATACAATGCGATTCTTCATTCCGATATACCGATTGATAATAATAAGAAAATCTGGAAGTTGAAAATACCATTAAAAATCAAAATTTTCGGATGGTATCTTCGTCGCGGAGTTATTCTTAGCAAAGATAATCTTGTCAAGCGGAATTGGCACGGAAATTCTAGGTGTGTTTTTTGTCACCAAGATGAAACTATTAAACACCTTTTTTTCCAGTGCCATTTTGCGAGATCTATTTGGTCAGTCATCCAAATAGCATCTACCATGTATCCCCCTACTAGTGTAGCCAATGTCTTTGGCAACTGGCTTCATGGTATCGATTCAAGGTTTAAGTTGCTTCTTAGGGTGGGGGCGCTAGCAGTTATCTGGGCACTCTGGCTAAGTAGAAATGACAAGATTTTTAACGATAAAAATTGTTCTTTGTTGCAGGTCATCTACAGATGTACATGTATTCTCCGTTTGTGGTTACCTCTTCAGCGGATGCAGAACCGAGACCTATTTACGGAGGTCTGTACACGGTTGGAGGCTACGGCGAGGGATACTTTTTCCCTACATGGGTGGCAGCATAGTCTACGGATTGAAGCATCATCCACACCTTAGGCGTTATATGATTCATCGCTCCGATATGTATTCCGCCTAGTTTTATATACTTTGAATCCAGACACTTTGAACGGCTGTGTGCATCTTGGTTATGCAGAGGCTGGATGTAATTGCTTCCCCAAAAGTAATAAAGCATCTTTTATCGAAAAAAATCAATCACCGGAAGCAATTCTAGCAGAACACCCTAATCGAGAGTTCTAGCGGCCAGAGACAGGGAGAAAAGCGGGACGGCGTAGAGCTAAGCGTTTTTTCCCCACGATGTATCTAGCCTTAGGGTTAAAGTTATTGAGACGTGCGGCAAGGCTAGCAATCCTATGGTCCGCATCCTGAAATAATAAAATCGGACGGTTACTCTCGGTTTTCACATGAGGATTAACGTGGTGACTTCATGGGAGTCTCCACTGGTAGAAAAAAGGCCATCGGTCGCGGTTCGCAACTGCCATTGGTCGCGGTTGCGCAACCGCAACCGTGACCAATCTAAGCGCGACTAAAGGCCCCCCCCCCTTTAGTCGCGGTTCCTTACGAACCGCGACTAAAGGCGCCTCCACGTGGCCGCCAGCAGTCCTTCGGGGCGGAGGACCTTTAGTCGCGGTTCTCCTGGCCAACCGCGACTAGCAGCCACCGCAGGTTTAGGGTTTTAGCCCCCCCCTAAACCTCGGTTTCTTTTTAATTTGCATTGTTTTATTTTCTTTTGTGTTTTATTTTAATTTTGAAGGAGTTTCACATATTCTACGGTACTACATACATGCATATGAATGTACAATTTCAAAAAAATTTGAAATTAGAACCAAAAAGAATTCAAGAGGAATATACAATATATATTCAATATCGGATGACCACAATTTTGAACAAGTTTCCATACATAATTTAGTGCATATAAAGTTCTACGTCCTCTACATAGTGTTCTCCTCTAGGATCGGTGACTTCCTCGCGAACCATCCAACCTAGTTCCTCTTGAAGTGGCTCGGAAGCGAGCTTCTCGGACTAAGCGTCGTCCGGAGGTTATTCCTCTTGATGTTGTTCTCGTACGGCTGCCGCTCGCTGGTGTATCTCGTAATCCTCTCACAAACATAGTATCCACATAGATTGGTCCCCGGTGGCCGAATATCCCCGGCCGCAGCCTTTGCCCTTTTAAATTGTAGCTCTTTTTTGAATTCACCGACCTTTTGATCTACGAACCGTCTCCAAACCCTACGAGGCAAAGAAAATTAAATGAACAAGAGAGTTATTAATTAGTTACTTGATATTAGGAAATGATGAACGAAATAGGCCGATCGATATAGAGCGCAAACGAATGAAAATAATTACTTTTGCATCATTTTTCTCATGTCAGCCCCAATGCTTCGGATCCATATTCGGAGAGTCGTGGACGAGAACTCGTGGAGTTCTGAATTTGAATTACTAGCGGAATCCAGAGGAACTCATGGACACGATACATGCACAAGCCATGCATAACTCATCGATTAGCCACATACCATGCATGGAATAAACAAAAGAGAATGTGCTCAAGACAGAAACACTCACCCAAAATGGTAAGGAAATAGAATATCACTTTTGAGTTCCTGTTTTATAAGAAACCGCCACAGGTCATCCTCCACGTTGGCGGGGTGGTGTTCTAACACATATGAATTAATGGTTTGTGGGTCAATGAACCCAACATCATGGATGCGCCTTATTCGCATTTCCCGCTTCTTCATTCTGCATAATAGCGTACACAACAAGATAGTTAGGACAATATATATATATTTATAGTGCAGGCAATGAACGAGATAGGGTAGAAATTAATAAATCACTTACAGAACATAGCAACTGATGATAGATCTGGAACAATTCACTCCGATGAATTGTTATATACACTACAAGAAAAGTTGCCATGGCCGACGAAGTTGAAGTCGCGCCGTGGTTGCTGGTGTACCATGGCCGACGATTTTTGGTCCCTCTGTGGTGCATGTCAAAACTTTTTTTTCTTCTCGTTTTTGAGGCCACCTAGCCCGACGAAAGCGGCCAAAACGTCGCGTATGGTGGCCCTGGACGTGGTGCATCTCGAAATCTCGGGTTCGCCGGCCGAGTCAACGCAAATCCGCACCGCCGAGGGATGTAGGGCCCAGATGGCAGCCTCTCTGGCATTGTTTTTTTTTCTAGATCACGCCATCTCGTTCAACGTTCTCCGATCGAGCCGTTTACGATGCAGGATCATTGGTCCCGCATGTCATCCTCTATGAACCAAAATTCTTTCTATTCTTGGATTTTTTTGACCCCCTGATTTCTGGCTACTTCCTTTTTCTTTTGATCCCTTGCCGCCTTGGAAACGTTGAGACCGCTGCCGCTAAATGGGACCCGCATGTCATCCTCTATGTGCAATCAACTTTCTTTTCTTGGAGTTTTTTTTGGCACCTCAAATTTGGTCACTTGCCTTTTTCTTTCGATCCCCCGCCACCTCTCAAACGGTGATACCGCCGCCGCTAACCGGGACCCGCATGTCTTCCTCTATGTACTATAAAACTTTCTTTTCTTGAATTATTTTTGGCACCTCATATTTGGTCACTTACCTTTTTCTTTCGATCCCCCGCTCGCCCTCAAACGTGATACCGCCGTCGCTAAATGGGACCCGCATGTCATCCTCTATGTACTATAAAACTTTCTTTTCTTGAATTATTTTTGGCTCCTCATATTTTTTTCACTTGCCTTTTTCTTTCGATCCCCCGCCGCCTCTCAAACGGTGATACCGCCGTCGCTAAATGGGACCCGCATGTCATCCTCTATGTACTATAAAACTTTCTTTTCTTGAATTATTTTTGGCTCCTGATATTTTTTCACTTGCCTTTTTTCTTTCGATCTCATGCCACGTTTGAAACATTGAGGAACCTGCAGGCTCATGGGACCCGCATGTCATCCTCTATGTACTATAAAAGTTCATTTTCTTGGTTTTTTTTCACCCTCTGATTTTTGGCAATTTCTTTTTTCTTTTGATCCCCCGCCGCCTCTCAAACGGTGATACCGCCGTCGCTAAATGGGACCCGCATGTCATCCTCTATGTACTATAAAACTTTCTTTTCTTGAATTATTTTTGGCTCCCGATATTTTTTCACTTGCCTTTTTCTTTCGATCTCATGCCACGTTTGAAACGTTGAGGAACCCGCGGCTCATGGGACCCGCATGTCATCCTCTATGTACTATAAAAGTTCATTTTCTTGGTTTTTTTTCACCCTCCGATTTTTGGCAATTTCTTTTTTCTTTTGATCCCCGCCGCCTCTCAAACGGTGATACCGCTCGTCGCTAAGTGGGACCCGCATGTCATCCTCTATGTACTATAAAACTTTCTTTTCTTGAATTATTTTTGGCTCCCGATATTTTTTCACTTGCCTTTTTCTTTCGATCTCATGCCACGTTTGAAACGTTGAGGAACCCGCGAGCTCATGGGACCCGCATGTCATCCTCTATGTACTATAAAAGTTCATTTTCTTGGTTTTTTTTCACCCTCTCGATTTTTGGCAATTTCTTTTTTCTTTTGATCCCCCGCCGCCTCTCAAACGGTGATACCGCTGCTCGCTAAATGGGACCCGCATGTCATCCTCTATGTACTATAAAACTTTCTTTTCTTGAATTATTTTTGGCTCCCGATATTTTTTCACTTGCCTTTTTCTTTCGATCTCATGCCACGTTTGAAACGTTGAGGAACTCCGCAGCTCATGGGACCCGCATGTCATCCTCTATGTACTATAAAAGTTCATTTTCTTGGTTTTTTTTCACCCTCTCGATTTTTGGCAATTTCTTTTTCTTTTGATCCCCCGCCGCCTCTCAAACGGTGATACCGCTGCCGCTAAATGGGACCCGCATGTCATCCTCTATGTACTATAAAACTTTCTTTTCTTGAATTATTTTTGGCTCCCGATATTTTTTCACTTGCCTTTTTCTTTCGATCTCATGCCACGTTTGAAACGTTGAGGAACCTGCGCAGCTCATGGGACCCGCATGTCATCCTCTATGTACTATAAAAGTTCATTTTCTTGGTTTTTTTTCACCCTCTCGATTTTTGGCAATTTCTTTTTTCTTTTGATCCCCGCCGCCTCTCAAACGGTGATACCGCTGCTGCTAAATGGGACCCGCATGTCATCCTCTATGTACTATAAAACTTTCTTTTCTTGAATTATTTTTGGCTCCTCATATTTGGTCACTTGCCTTTTCTTTTCGATCTCATGCCACGTTTGAAACGTTGAGGAACCTGCTGGCTCATGGGACCCGCATGTCATCCTCTATGAGCAATCAAATTTCTTTTCTTGGAGTTTTTTTGGCACCTCATATTTGGGCACTTTCCTTTTTCTTTCGATCTCATGCCACGTTTGAAACGTTGAGGAACCTGCTGGCTCATGGGACCCGCATGTCATCCTCTATGTGCTATAAAAGTTTCCTTTGTTGGATTTTTTTCACCCTCTGATTTTTGGCTTGCCTTTTCTCTTTGATCCCCCGCCCCCTTTGAAACGTTGAGTAAGCTGTTGGCTCAAGGGACCCGCATGTCATCCTCTATGTCCATCAACTTTATTTTCTTTGATTTTTTTTCACCCCCTAATTACTAGCTACTTTCTTTTTCTTTTGTTCTCAAGCCGCATTACAAACATTGAGACCGCTGCTGCAAAATGGGACCCACATGTCATCCTCTATGTACAATAAAGTTTCTTTTCTTAGATTATCTTTTGCTCCAGATATTTTGTCACTTGCCTTTTTCTTTAGATCTCATGCCGCCTTTGAAACGTTGAGTAAGCTGCTCGGCCGATGCGCGTAGATGTACACGTCCGTTGGGAACCCCAAGAGGAAGGTATGATGCGCACAGCGGCAAGTTTTCCCTCAGAAAGAAACCAAGGTTTAATCGGACCAGTAGGAGTCAAGAAGCACGTTGAAGGTTGATGGTGGCGAAATGTGATGCGGCGCAACACCAAGGATTCCGGCGCCAACGTGGAACCTGCACGACACAACCAAAGTACTTTGCCCCAACGAAACAAAGGAGGTTGTCAATCTCACCGGCTTGCTATAACAAAGGATTAACCGTATTGTGTGGAAGATGATTGTTTGCAAGAAAACAAGAAAACAAGTATTGCAAGAGATTGTATGCGATGTAAAGAATAGGACCGGGGTCCACAGTTCACTAGAGGTGTCTCTCCCATAAGATAAAAGCATGTTGGGTGAACAAATTACAGTCGGGCAATTGACAAATAGAGAAGGGCATAACAATGCATATACATGATATGATAAATATAGTGAGATTTAATCCGGGCATTACGACAAAGTACATAGACCGCCATCCAACTGCATCTATGCCTAAAAAGTCCACCTTCAGGTTATCATCCGAACCCCATTCAGTATTAAGTTGCAAAGCAACAAACAATTGCATTAAGTATGGTGCGTAATGTAATCAACAACTACATCCTTAGACATAGCATCAATGTTTTATCCCTAGTGGCAACAGCACAACACAACCTTAGAACCTACCGTCACGATCCTAGGTGTCAATGAAGGCATGAACCCACTATCGAGCATAAATACCCCCTCTTGGAGTTAAGAGCAAAAACTTGGCCGGAGCCTCTACTAATAACGGAGAGCATGCAAGATCATAAACAAGCACATAAACAATAGATTGATAATCACCATAACATAGTATTCTCTATCCATCGGATCCCGACAAACACAACATATAGTATTACGGATAGATGATCTTGATCATGTTAGGCAGCTCACAAGATCCAACAATGAAGCACAATTAGGAGAAGACGACCATCTAGCTACTGCTATGGACCCATAGTCCAGGGGTGAACTACTCACTCATCACTCCGGAGGCGATCATGGCGATGAAGAGTCCTCCGGGAAATGAATCCCCTCTCCGGCAGGGTGCCGGAGGCGATCTCCTGAATCCCCCGAGATGGGATTCGCGGCGGCGGCGTCTCTCGGGAAGGTTTTCCGTATCGTGGCTCTCGGCATCGGGGGTTTCGCGACGGAGGCTATAAGTAGGCGAAAGGGCAGGTCAAGAGGCGGCACGAGGGGCCCGGATGACAGGCCGCGCGGCCAAGGCCTCGGGCCGCGCCGCCCGTCGTCCGGCCACCTCGTGGCCCCACTTCGACTCTCCTTCGGTCTTCCGGAAGCTTCATGCAAAAATAGGACCCCGGGCGTTGATTTCGTCCAATTCCGAGAATATTTCCTTACTAGGATTTCGAAACCAAAAACAGCAGAAAACAAAGAATCGGCTCTTCGGCATCTTGTTAATAGGTTAGTTCCGTAAAATGCGTAAATACGACATATAATGTGCATAAAACATGTAGGTATCATCAATAAAGTAGCATGGAACATAAGAAATTATCGATACGTTGGAGACGTATCAGCATCCCCAAGCTTAGTTCTCGCTCGTCCCGAGCAGGTAAAACGATAACAAAGATAATTTCTGAAGTGACATGCCATCATAATCTTGATCATACTATTTGTAAACATATGTAATGAATGCAGCGATCAAAACAATGGTAATGACATGAGTAAACAACTGAATCATAAAGCAAAGACTTTTCATGAATAGTACTTCAAGACAAGCATCAATAAGTCTTGCATAAGAGTTAACTCATAAAGCAATAAATCAAAGTAAAGGTGTTGAAGCAACACAAAGGAAGATTAAGTTTCAGCGGTTGCTTTCAACTTATAACATGTATATCTCATGGATAGTGTCAACATAAAGTAATATAACAAGTGCAATATGCAAGTATGTAGGAATCAATGCACAGCTCACACAAGTGTTTGCTTCTTAAGGTGGAGGGAGATAGGTAAACCGACTCAACAATAAAAGTAAAAGAAAGGTCCTTCAAAGAGGAAAGCATCGATTGCTTGTATTTGTGCTAGAGCTTTTATTTTGAAAACATGAAACAATTTTGTCAACGGTAGTAATAAAGCATATGAGTTATGTAAATTATATCTTACAAGTTGCAAGCCTCATGCATAGTGTACTAATAGTGCCCGCACCTTGTCCTACTTAGCTTGGACTACCGGATCTTCGCAATGTCATGTTTCAACCAAGTGTCACAAAGGGGTACCTCCATGCCGCCTGTACAAAGGTCTAAGGAGAAAGCTCGCATTTTGGATTTCTCGCTTTTGATTATTCTCAACTTAGACATCCATACCGGGACAACATGGACAACGAGATAATGGAATCCTCTTTAATGCATAAGCATGTAGCAACAATTATTATTCTCATATGAGATTGAGGATATATGTCCAAAAGTGAAACTTCAACCATGATTCATGGCTTTAGTTAGCGGCCCAATGTTCTTCTCTAACAATTTGCATGCTCCAATCATTAAGGTGATAGATCCTTCAGACAAGACTTGACATGCATAGCAACTCACATGATATTCAACAAAGAATAGTTGATGGCGTTCCCATGTAAGCATGGTTATCGCACAACAAGCAACTTAATAAGAGATAAAGTGCATAAGTACATATTCAATACTACGATAGTTTTTAAGGCTATTTTGTCCCATGAGCTATATATTGCAAAGGTGAATGATGGAATTTTAAAGGTAGCACTCAAGCAATTTACTTTGGAATGGTGGAGAAATACCATGTAGTAGGTAGGTATGGTGGACACAAATGGCATAGTGGTTGGCTCAAGGATTTTGGATGCATGAGAAGTATTCCCTCTCGATACAAGGTTTAGGATAGCAAGGTTATTTGAAGCAAACTCAAGGATGAACCGGTGCAGCAAAACTCACATAAAAGACATATTGTAAACATTATAAGACTCTACACCGTCTTCCTTGTTGTTCAAAACTCAATACTAGATATTATCTAGACCTTAGAGAGACCAAATATGCAAACCAAATTTTAGCAAGCTCTATGTATTTCTTCATTAATGGGTGCAAAGTATATGATGCAAGAGCTTAAACATGAGCACAACAATTGCCAAGTATCACATTATCCAAGACATTTTAGAATTACTACATGTAGCATTTTCCAATTCCAACCATATAACAATTTAACGAAGAAGAAACTTCGCCATGAACATTATGAGTAAAGCCTAAGGACATATTTGTCCATATGCAACATCGGAGCGTGTCTCTCTCCCACAAAGTGAATGCTAGGATCCATTTTATTCAAACAAAAACAAAAAACAAAAACAAACCGACGCTCCAAGTAAAGAACACAAGATGTGACTGAATAAAAATATAGTTTCGTGGGAGGAACCTCGATGATGTTGTCGATGAAGAAGGGGATGCCTTGGGCATCCCCAAGCTTAGACGCTTGAGTCTTCTTAAAATATGCAGGGTGAACCACGTGGGCATCCTCAAGCTTAGAGCTTTCACTCCTCTTGATCATAGTATATCATACTCCTCTCTTGACCCTTGAAAACTTCCTTCACACCAAACTTCAAGCAAACTCATTAGAGGGTTAGTGCTCAATTAATAATTCACACATTCAGAGGTGACACAAACATTCTTTACACTTCGGACATTGCACAAAGCTACCGGACATTAATGGATCAAAGAAATTCATCCAATATATCAAATATGGCAATGCGAAATAAAAGGCAGAATCGTCAAAAACGAACATGTCCGTAAAGATGAATTTTAAAATGGCACCAGAATTGCTCAAATGGAAAAACTCAAAACTAATGAAAGTTGCGTACATATCTCGTGGATAACGCTCGTAAATTGCGATGTTTTCGAATTTTCTACAGAGACTTGTGCCCAGATTCGTGACGATGACAAGCAATGCTGTGCTCGCGAAGCGATCCCAAATATAACATCAACTTTAACATAGAAACTTTACTTGGCACAAAAACATGATAAGGAGAGGTTGCTACAGTAGTAAACAACTTCCAAGACTCAAATATAAAAAAAGTACCGTAGTAAAAACATGGGTTGTCTCCCACAAGCGCTTTTCTTTAACGCCTTTCAGCCTAGGCGCAAAAAGTGCAAATCAAGTAACATCAAGAGTAGAAACATCAACATCATAACTTGTTCTAATAATAGAATCAAAAGGCAACTTCATTCTCTTTCTAGGGAAGTGTTCCATACCTTTCTTGAGAGGAAATTGATATTTAATATTACCTTCCTCATATCAATAACAGCACCAACGGTTCGAAGAAAAGGTCTTCCCAACACAATAGGACAAGATGCATTGCATTCGATATCCAAGACAACAAAATCACCATTGAAGAATTGTTATTTGGATGTTAATCTTGCCGATAATGTTAAAAAGAAACCTTTGGGGAGGATTGATAATGTGCACATTACGGTTAACAATAACCTTGTCCCCGTTGATTTTGTTGTCTTGGATATCGAATGCAATGCATCTTGTCCTATTGTGTTGGGAAGACCTTTTCTTCGAACCGTTGGTGTTGTTATTGATATGAGGGAAGGTAATATTAAATATCAATTTCCTCTCAAGAAAGGTATGGAACACTTCCCTAGAAAGAGAATGAAGTTGCCTTTTGATTCTATTATTAGAACAAGTTATGATGTTGATGTTTCTACTCTTGATGTTACTTGATTTGCACTTTTTGCGCCTAGCTGAAAGGCGTTAAAGAAAAGCGCTTGTGGGAGACAACCCATGTTTTTACTACAGTACTTTTTTTATATTTGAGTCTTGGAAGTTGTTTACTACTGTAGCAACCTCTCCTTATCATGTTTTTGTGCCAAGTAAAGTTTCTATGTTAAAGTTGATGTTATATTTGGGATCGCTTCGCAGAAACAGCATTGCTGTCTGTCACGAATCTGGGCACAAGTCTCTGTAGAAAATTCGAAAACATCTGCCAATTTACGAGCGTTATCCACAGATATGTACGCAACTTTCATTAGTTTTGAGTTTTTCCATTTGAGCAATTCTGGTGCCATTTTAAAATTCATCTTTACGGACTGTTCTGTTTTTGACAGATTCTGCCTTTTATTTCGCATTGCCATATTTGATATATTGGATGAATTTCTTTGATCCATTAATGTCCAAGTAGCTTTGTGCAATGTCCGAAGTGTAAAGAATGTTTGTGTCACCTCTGAATGTGTGAATTATTAATTGAGCACTAACCCTCTAATGAGTTTGCTTGAAGTTTGGTGTGAAGGAAGTTTTCAAGGGTCAAGAGAGGAGTATGATATACTATGATCAAGAGGAGTGAAAGCTCTAAGCTTGGGGATGCCCCCGTGGTTCACCCCCGCATATTTTAAGAAGACTCAAGCTGCCTAAGCTTGGGGATGCCCAAGGCATCCCCTTCTTCATCGACAACATCATCACGTTCCTCCCCGAAACTATATTTTTATTCAACCACATCTTGTGTTCTTTACTTGGAGCGTCGGTTTGTTTTTGTTTTTGTTTTTGTTTGAATAAAATGGATCCTAGCATTCACTTTGTGGGAGAGAGACACGCTCCGATGTTGCATATGGACAAATATGTCCTTAGGCTTTACTCATAATGTTCATGGCGAAGTTTCTTCTTCGTTAAATTGTTATATGGTTGGAATTGGAAAATGCTACATGTAGTAATTCTAAAATGTCTTGGATAATGTGATACTTGGCAATTGTTGTGCTCATGTTTAAGCTCTTGCATCATATACTTTGCACCCATTAATGAAGAAATACATAGAGCTTGCTAAAATTTGGTTTGCATATTTGGTCTCTCTAAGGTCTAGATAATATCTAGTATTGAGTTTTGAACAACAAGGAAGACGGTGTAGAGTCTTATAATGTTTACAATATGTCTTTTATGTGAGTTTTGCTGCACCGGTTCATCCTTGAGTTTGCTTCAAATAACCTTGCTATCCTAAACCTTGTATCGAGAGGGAATACTTCTCATGCATCCAAAATCCTTGAGCCAACCACTATGCCATTTGTGTCCACCATACCTACCTACTACATGGTATTTCTCCACCATTCCAAAGTAAATTGCTTGAGTGCTACCTTTAAAATTCCATCATTCACCTTTGCAATATATAGCTCATGGGACAAAATAGCCTTAAAAACTATCGTAGTATTGAATATGTACTTATGCACTTTATCTCTTTATTAAGTTGCTTGTTGTGCGATAACCATGCTTCTGGGGAACGCCATCAACTATTCTTTGTTGAATATCATGTGAGTTGCTATGCATGTCCGTCTTGTCTGAAGGATCTATCACCTTAATGATTGGAGCATGCAAATTGTTAGAGAAGAACATTGGGCCGCTAACTAAAGCCATGAATCATGGTTGAAGTTTCACTTTTGGACATATATCCTCAATCTCATATGAGAATAATAATTGTTGCTACATGCTTATGCATTAAAGAGGAGTCCATTATCTCGTTGTCCATGTTGTCCCGGTATGGATGTCTAAGTTGAGAATAATCAAAAGCGAGAAATCCAAAATGCGAGCTTTCTCCTTAGACCTTTGTACAGACGGCATGGAGGTACCCCTTGTGACACTTGGTTGAAACATGACATTGCGAAGATCCGGTAGTCCAAGCTAAGTAGGACAAGGTGCGGGCACTATTAGTACACTATGCATGAGGCTTGCAACTTGTAAGATATAATTTACATAACTCATATGCTTTATTACTACCGTTGACAAAATTGTTTCATGTTTTCAAAATAAAAGCTCTAGCACAAATACAAAGAATCGATGCTTTCCTCTTTGAAGGACCTTTCTTTTACTTTTATTGTTGAGTCAGCTTACCTATCTCCCTCCACCTTAAGAAGCAAACACTTGTGTGAACTGTGCATTGATTCCTACATACTTGCATATTGCACTTGTTATATTACTTTATGTTGACACTATCCATGAGATATACATGTTATAAGTTGAAAGCAACCGCTGAAACTTAATCTTCCTTTGTGTTGCTTCAACACCTTTACTTTGATTTATTGCTTTATGAGTTAACTCTTATGCAAGACTTATTGATGCTTGTCTTGAAGTACTATTCATGAAAAGTCTTTGCTTTATGATTCAGCTTGTTTACTCATGTCATTACCATTGTTTTGATCGCTGCATTCATTACATATGTTTACAAATAGTATGATCAAGATTATGATGGCATGTCACTTCAGAAATTATCTTTGTTATCGTTTTACCTCGCTCGGGACGAGCAGAACTAAGCTTGGGGATGCTGATACGTCTCCAACGTATCGATAATTTCTTATGTTCCATGCTACTTTATTGATGATACCTACATGTTTTATGCACATTATATGTCGTATTTACGCATTTTCCTGGAACTAACCTATTAACAAGATGCCGAAGAGCCAGCTTGCCGTTTTCCGCTGTTTTTGGTTTCAGAAATCCTAGTAAGGAAATATTCTCGGAATTGGACGAAATCAACGCCTGTGGTCCTATTTTTGCATGAAGCTTCCGTAAGACCGAAGGAGAGTCGAAGTGGGGCCACGAGGTGGCCGGACGACAGCGGCGGCGCGGCCCGTGCCTTGGCCGCGCGGCCCCGTCATCTCGGGCCCTCGTGCCGCCTCTTGACCTGCCCTTTTCGCCTACTTATAGCCTCCGTCGCGAAACCCCCGCACCGAGAGCCACGATACGGAAAACCTTCCGCAGACGCCGCCGCCGCGAATCCCATCTCTGGGATTCAGAGATCGTCCCGCACCCCCGCCGGAGAGGGGATTCATTTCCCGAGGACTCTTCATCGCCATGATCGCCTCCGGAGTGATGAGTGAGTAGTTCACCCCTCGGACTATGGGTCCATAGCAAGTAGCCAGATGGTCGTCTTCTCCTAATTGTGCTTCATTGTTGGATCTTGTGAGCTGCCTAACATGATCAAGATCATCTATCCGTAATACTATATGTTGTGTTTGTCGGGATCCGATGGATAGAGAATACTATGTTATGGTGATTATCAATCTATTGTTTATGTGCTGTTTATGATCTTGCATGCTCTCCGTTATTAGTAGAGGCTCTGGCCAAGTTTTTGCTCTTAACTCCAAGAGGGGGTATTTATGCTCGATAGTGGGTTCATGCCTTCATTGACACCTAGGATCGTGACAAGTAGGTTCTAAGGTTGTGTTGTGCTGTTGCCACTAGGGATAAAACATTGATGCTATGTCTAAGGATGTAGTTGTTGATTACATTACGCACCATACTTAATGCAATTGTTTGTTGCTTTGCAACTTAATACCGAATGGGGTTCTGGATGATAACCCGAAGGTGGACTTTTTAGGCATAGATGCAACTTGGATGGCGGTCTATGTACTTTGTCGTAATGCCCGGATTAAATCTCACTATATTTATCATATCATGTATATGCATTGTTATGCCCTTCTCTATTTGTCAATTGCCCGACCGTAATTTGTTCACCCAACATGCTTTTATCTTATGGGAGAGACACCTCTAGTGAACTCGTGGACCCCGGTCCTATTCTTTACATCGCATACAATCCATCGCAATACTTGTTTTACCGTTTTCTTGCAAACAATCATCTTCCACACAATACGGTTAATCCTTTGTTATAGCAAGTCAGTGAGATTGACAACCTCACCGTTTCGTTGGGGCAAAGTACTTTGGTTGTGTCGTGCAGGTTCCACGTTGGCGCCGAATCCCTGGTGTTGCGCCGCATCACATTTCGCCACCATCAACCTTCAACGTGCTTCTTGACTCCTACTGGTCCGATTAAACCTTGGTTTCTTTCTGAGGGAAAACTTGCCGCTGTGCGCATCATACCTTCCTCTTGGGGTTCCCAACGGACGTGTACATCTACGCGCATCAGCCAGCAGCTTACTCAACGTTTCAAAGGCGGCATGAGATCTAAAGAAAAAGGCAAGTGACAAAATATCAGGAGCAAAAGATAATCTAAGAAAAGAAACTTTATTGTACATAGAGGATGACATGTGGGTCCCATTTTGCAGCAGCGGTCTCAATGTTTGTAATGCGGCTTGAGAACAAAAGAAAAAGAAAGTAGCTAGTAATTAGGGGTGAAAAAAAATCAAAGAAAATAAAGTTGATGGACATAGAGGATGACATGCGGTCCCTTGAGCCAACAGCTTACTCAACGTTTCAAAGGGGGCAGGGGATCAAAAGAAAAAGGCAAGCCAAAAATCGCAGGGTGAAAAAAATCCAACAAAGGAAACTTTTATAGCACATAGAGGATGACATGCGGTCCCATGAGCCAAGAAGGTTCCTCAACGTTTCAAACGTGGCATGAGATCGAAAGAAAAAGGAAAGTGCCCAAATACGAGGTGCCAAAAAACTCCAAGAAAAGAAATTTGATTGCTCATAGAGGATGACATGCGGGTCCCATGAGCCTGCAGGTTCCTCAACGTTTCAAACGTGGCATGAGATCGAAAGAAAAAGGCAAGTGACCAAATATGAGGAGCCAAAAATAATTCAAGAAAAGAAAGTTTTATAGTACATAGAGGATGACATGCGGGTCCCATTTAGCAACAAGCAGTATCACCGTTTGAGAGGCGGCAGGGATCAAAAGAAAAAGAAATTGCCAAAAATCAGAGGGTGAAAAAAACCAAGAAAATGAACTTTTATAGTACATAGAGGATGACATGCGGGTCCCATGAGCCTCGCAGGTTCCTCAACGTTTCAAACGTGGCATGAGATCGAAAGAAAAAGGCAAGTGAAAAAATATCAGGAGCCAAAAATAATTCAAGAAAAGAAAGTTTTATAGTACATAGAGGATGACATGCGGGTCCCATTTAGCAAGAAGCGGTATCACCGTTTGAGAGGCGGCAGGGGATCAAAAGAAAAAGAAATTGCCAAAAATCGAGGGTGAAAAAAACCAAGAAAATGAACTTTTATAGTACATAGAGGATGACATGCGGGTCCCATGAGCCTCGCAGGTTCCTCAACGTTTCAAACGTGGCATGAGATCGAAAGAAAAAGGCAAGTGAAAAAATATCGAGAGCCAAAAATAATTCAAGAAAAGAAAGTTTTATAGTACATAGAGGATGACATGCGGGTCCCATTTAGCAAGCAAGCCGTATCACCGTTTGAGAGGCGGCAGGGGATCAAAAGAAAAAGAAATTGCCAAAAATCGCAGGGTGAAAAAAACCAAGAAAATGAACTTTTATAGTACATAGAGGATGACATGCGGGTCCCATGAGCCTGCAGGTTCCTCAACGTTTCAAACGTGGCATGAGATCGAAAGAAAAAGGCAAGTGAAAAAATATCAGTAGCCAAAAATAATTCAAGAAAAGAAAGTTTTATAGTACATAGAGGATGACATGCGGGTCCCATTTAGCAGCAGCAGTATCACCGTTTGAGAGGCGGCAGGGGATCAAAAGAAAAAAGAAATTGCCAAAAATCGGAGGGTGAAAAAAACCAAGAAAATGAACTTTTATAGTACATAGAGGATGACATGCGGGTCCCATGAGCCTGCAGGTTCCTCAACGTTTCAAACGTGGCATGAGATCGAAAGAAAAAGGCAAGTGAAAAATATCAGGAGCCAAAAATAATTCAAGAAAAGAAAGTTTTATAGTACATAGAGGATGACATGCGGGTCCCATTTAGCAAGATAGCTGTATCACCGTTTGAGAGGCGGCAGGGATCAAAAGAAAAAAGAAATTGCCAAAAATCGAGGGTGAAAAAAAACCAAGAAAATGAACTTTTATAGTACATAGAGGATGACATGCGGGTCCCATGAGCCCGCAGTGTTCCTCAACGTTTCAAACGTGGCATGAGATCGAAAGAAAAAAGGCAAGTGAAAAAATATCAGGAGCCAAAAATAATTCAAGAAAAGAAAGTTTTATAGTACATAGAGGATGACATGCGGGTCCCATTTAGCAAAGCAAGCGTATCACCGTTTGAGAGGCGGCAGGGGATCGAAAGAAAAAGGCAAGTGAAAAAATATGAGGAGCCAAAAATAATTCAAGAAAAGAAAGTTTTATAGTACATAGAGGATGACATGCGGGTCCCATTTAGCAAAGCAGCGGTATCACCGTTTGAGAGGCGGCAGGGATCGAAAGAAAAAGGTAAGTGACCAAATATGAGGTGCCAAAAATAATTCAAGAAAAGAAAGTTTTATAGTACATAGAGGAAGACATGCGGGTCCCAAGCATAGCAGCAGCGGTATCACCGTTTGAGAGGTGGCAGGATCGAAAGAAAAAGGCAAGTGACCAAATTTGAGGTGCCAAAAAAAACTCCAAGAAAAGAAAGTTGATTGCACATAGAGGATGACATGCGGGTCCCATTTAGCAAGCAGCGGTCTCAACGTTTCCAAGGCGGCAAGGGATCAAAAGAAAAAGGAAGTAGCCGTAAATCGTGGGGTCAAAAAATCCAAGAATAGAAAGAATTTTGGTTCATAGAGGATGACATGCGGGACCAATGATCCCGCATCGTAAACGGCTCGATCGGAGAACGTTGAACGAGATGGCGTGATCTAGAAAAAAACAATGCCGTAGAGGCTGCCATCCGGGCCCTACATCCCTCGGCGGTGCGGATTTGCGTTGACTCCGGCCGGCGAACCCGAGATTTCGAGATGCACCACGTCCCGGGCCACCATACGCGACGTTTTGGCCGCTTGTCGGGCTAGGTGGCCTCAAAACGAGAAGAAAAAAGTTTTGACATGCACCACAGAGGGACCAAAAATCGTCGGCCATGGTACACCAAAGCAACCACTGGCGCGACTTCAACTTCGTCGGCCATGGCAACTTTTCTTGTAGTGTATATAACAATTCATCGTGAGTGAATTGTTCCGCATCTATCATCGCCTGCTATGTTCCGTAAGTGATTTATTAATTTCTACCCTATCTCGTTCATTGCCTCGCACTATAAATATATATATATTGTCCTAACTATCTTGTTGTGTACGCTATTATGCAGTAATGAAGAAGCGGGAAATGCGAATAAGGCGCATCCATGATGTTGGGTTCATTGACCCACAAACCATTAATTCATATGTGTTAGAACACCACCCCGCCAACGTGGAGGATGACTCGTGGCGGTTTCTTATAAAACAGGAACTCAAAAGTGATATTCTATTTCCTTACCATTTTGGGTGAGTGTTTCGTCTTGAGCACATTCTCTTTTGTTTATTCCATGCATGGTATGTGGCTAATCGATGAGTTATGCATGACCGTGCATGTATCGTGTCCGTATGTTCCACCGGATTCTCGCTAGTAATTCAAATTCAGAACTCCACGCTCTCGTCCACGACTCTCCGAATATGGATCCGAAGCATTGGGCCGACATGAGAAAAATGATGCAAAAGTAATTATTTTCATTCGTTTGCGCTCTATATCGATCGGCCTATTTCGTTCATCATTTCCTAATATCAAGTAACTAATTAATAACTCTCTTGTTCATTTAATTTTCTTTGCCTCGTAGGGTTTGGAGACGGTTCGTAGATCAAAAGGTCGGTGAATTCAAAAAAGAGCTACAATTTAAAAGGGCAAAGACTCGCGATCGGGGATATTCAGCCACCGGGGACCAATCTATGTGGATACTATGTTTGTGAGAGGATTCTCGAGATACACCACCGAGCGGCAGCCGTTCGAGAACAACATCAAGAGGAATAACCTCCGGACGACGCTTAGTCCAGAAGCTCGCTTCCGACCACTTCAAGAGGAACTAGCTGGATGGTTCGCGAGGGAAGTCACCGATCCTAGAGGAGAACACTATGTAGAGGACGTAGAACTTTATATGCACTAAATTATGTATGGAAACTTGTTCAAAATTGTGGTCATCCGATATTGAATATATATTGTATATTCCTCTTGAATTCTTTTTGGTTCTAATTTCAAATTTTTTTGAAATTGTACATTCATATGCATGTATGTAGTACCGTAGAATATGTGAAACTCCTTCAAAATTAAAATAAAACACAAAAGAAAATAAAACAATGCAAATTAAAAAGAAACCAGGTTTAGGGGGGGGGCTAAAACCCTAAACCTGCGGTGGCCTTTAGTCGCGGTTGGCCAGGAGAACCGCGACTAAAGGTCCTCCGCCCCGAAGGACTGCTGGCGGCCACGTGGAGGCGCCTTTAGTCGCGGTTCAGTAAGCAACCGCGACTAAAGGGGGGGGGGGCCTTTAGTCGCGCTTAGATTGGTCACGGTTGCGGTTGCGCAACCGCGACCAATGGCAGTTGCGAACCGCGACCGATGGCCTTTTTTCTACCAGTGGAGACTCCCATGAAGTCACCACGTTAATCCTCATGTGAAAACCGAGAGTAACCGTCCGATTTTATTATTTCAGGATCTGGACCATAGGATTGCTAGCCTTGCCGCACGTCTCAATAACTTTAACCCTAAGGCTAGATACATCGTGGGGAAAAAACGCTTAGCTCTACGCCGTCCCGCTTTTCTCCCTGTCTCTGGCCGCTAGAACTCTCGATTAGGGTGTTCTGCTAGAATTGCTTCCGGTGATTGATTTTTTCGATAAAAGATGCTTTATTACTTTTGGGGAAGCAATTACATCCAGCCTCTGCATAACCAGGATGCACACAGCCGTTCAAAGTGTCTGGATTCAAAGTATATAAAACTAGGCGGAATACATATCGGAGCGATGAATCATATAACGCCTAAGGTGTGGATGATGCTTCAATCCGTAGACTATGCCGCCACCCATGTAGGGAAAAAGTATCCCTCGCCGTAGCCTCCAACCGTGCACGTACCTCCGTAAATAGGTCTCGGTTCGCATCCGCCGAAGAGGTAACCACAAACGGAGAATACATGTACATCCGTAGATGACCCGCAACAAAGAACAATTTTTATCGTTAAAAATCTTGTCATTTCTACTTAGCCGTAGTGCCCGCATAACCGCTAGCGCCCCCACCCTAAGAAGCAACTTAAACCTTGAATCGATACCATGAAGCCGCTTGCCAAAGACATTGGCTACACTAGTAGGGGGATACATGGTAGATGCTATTTGGATGACTCGACTAAATAGATCTCGCAAAATGGCACCGGAAAAAAGGTGTTTAATAGTTTCATCTTGGTGACAAAAAACACACCTAGAATTTCCGTGCCAATTCCGCTTGACAAGATTATCTTTGCTAAGAATAACTCCGCGACGAAGATACCATCCGAAAATTTTGATTTTTAATGGTATTTTCAACTTCCAGATTTTCTTATTATTATCAACCGGTATATCAGAATGAAGAATCGCATTGTATAAAGATTTGACTGAGAAAGTTCCATCTACATGAAGATTCCATCTAAATTCATCCGGTTCAGGTGATAGGTGAATATCTCCTCACCGTTGAATTAAAGCATTCCATGCCAATAGCCTTTGTCCAAGTAAAACCCGCTCGAACGTCACATTCGGGGGTGAGGTAGCCATTACTGTGGCAATGGTATCACCTTTGCGACGAACAATACTATACAAGGCAGGATACTGTTCTCTTAAGGAAGCATTGTCTAACCAAACATCTTCCCAAACCCGTATCTGTTCTCCATTCTTAATAGAGAAAGTGCCATGGCGAAAGAATAAATTTTTTGTCGCCATGAGACCAGCCCAGAAGTGAGAATCCCTGTGTTTCCAAACCACTTGGGATAGCGCCTTCGAGCCAATATACTTTCTATGAAGAATAGTTTGCCAAATCCCATCCTCGCAAGAAGCTTAAAAGCCATTTACCTAGCAGAGCTGAATTCTTGACCTCCGTGTCATGAACTCCCAGTCCGCCTTGATCTTTGGGACTACAAACTACACTCCATTTAACCAGCCTATATTTCTTCTCGTCGTCCCCTTGCCAAAAGAATCTAGATCGATAATAATCGAGTTTATGCAGAATTCCTTTTGGCAACAGGAAGAATGATAACATATACAGTACCATATTTGTGAGTACTGAATTAATGAGAACCAATCTTCCTCCGAGGGACAGCAATTTACCCTTCCAACTACTAAGGCGTTTTTGTAATCTTTCTTCCACAATTTTCCATTCAGCAATTGTAAGTCTCCGATAATGAATCGGAATACCCAAATAGCGAATAGGAAATTGTCCTTGCCCGCAACCAAACAACTCTGTGTATAGAGTCATATCGTTTTGGGCATCTCCGAAACAGAACAATTCACTTTTATGGAAATTGATTTTCAATCCCGACAACTGCTCAAAAGCCGTCAAAATTAATTTCAGATTGCGAGCTTTTTCGAGATCGTGATCCATAAATAGAATTATATCGTCGGCATATTGAAGGATAGATAAACCCCCATCAACCAAATGTGGGATCACACCTTCAATCTGACCATCATACTTGGCCCGCTCTATGAGTATCGCCAACATATCCGCTACAATGTTAAACAACATCGGTGATAGGGGATCCCCTTGGCGTAACCCTTTTCGTGTTTGGAAATAGAGGCCGGTGTCATCATTAACCCGGATCGCCACACTACCTCCATACACCAAATCATAAATTAGAGCACGCCACTCTGGAGAAAAACCTTTCATCCTAAGTGTCTGTTGTAGGAAAGACCACTTGACTTTATCATACGCCATTTCGAAATCTAATTTTAAAATGACCCCATTTAATTTCTTAGAATGCATCGCATGTACCGTTGATGTCTATGGGTGCTTCTATTCTTGTAGACAGTGTTGGGCCTCCAAGAGCAGAGGTTTGTAGAACAGCAGCAAGTTTTCCCTTAAGTGGATCACCCAAGGTTTATGAAACTCAGGGAGGAAGAGGCCAAAGATATCCCTCTCAAGCAACCCCGCAACCACAAAGCAAGAAGTCTCTTGTGTCCCCAACACACCTAATAGGTGCACTAGTTCGGCGAAGAGATAGTGAAATACAAGTGGTATGAATGAATATGAGCAGTAGTACGGCGCCGTAAAAATAGCTCATCGGGCGTGCAGCTTGATGGTAGTAATATTGTAGGAAGTAAACAAGCAAGAGTAACGCAAGAGAAACAAGAAACAAGCAAGCGATAGCGTATTTAGGAACAAGGCCTAGGGATTAGACTTTCACTAGTGGACACTCTCAACATTAATCACATAATGTAATAGATAAATGCATACTCTACACTCTCTTGTTGGATGATGAACACATTGCGTAGGATTACACGAACCCTCAATGCCGGAGTTAACAAGCTCCACAATTAAATGTTCATATTTAAATAACCTTAGAGTGCATGAAAGATCGACACGACTAAACCAAGTACTAGCATAGCATGCACACCGTCACCTTCACACCATGTAGGAGGAATAGATCACATCAATACCATCATAGCAATAGTTAACTTCATAATCTACAAGAGATCATAATCATAGCCTACGCCAAGTACTAACACGGATGCACACACTGTCACCATTACACCGTGCAGGAGGAATAAAATATTTTAATAACATCACTAGAGTAGCACATAGATAAATTGTGATACAAAACACATTGCAATCATAAAGAGATATAAATAAGGACTTCACTACGCCATTCATAACAGTGAATAAGTATTCTGTGAAATATAGCCTAAGAGACCCACACGGTGCACACACTGTCACCTTTACACACGTGGGACAAGGAGTCTCCTGAGATCACATAAGTAAAACCCACTTGACTAGCATAATGACATCTAGATTACAAGCATCATCATATGAATCTCAATCATGTAAGGCAGCTCATGAGATTATTGTATTGAAGTACATAGGAGAGAGATGAACCACATAGCTACCCAGTACAGCCCCGATCCTCAATGGAGAACTACTCCCTCCTCATGGGAGCAAGCAGCGGTGATGAAGATGGCGGTGGAGATGGCAGCGGTGCCGATGGAGAAGCCTTCCGGGGCACTTCCCCGTCCCGGCGGCGTGCCGGAACGCAGACCCCCGTCCCCTGCATCTTGGCTTCGCGATGGCGGCGGCCTCCGGAAGGTTTCGCATATCGTGGCTTATTTGTCTCGAGGTTTTAGGTCCGGGACCTTTATATAGGCGAAGAGGCGGAGTCGGAGGGCCGACGAGGCGGCGACACACTAGGGGGCGCGGCCCAGCCCTCGGCCGCGCCACCACCATGTGTGGGCCCCCCGTGGCCCCTCTCCGGCGGCTCTCGGGTGTCTCCGGATGCTTCCGGGCAAAATAGGAACCCGGGCGTTGATTTCGTCCAATTCCGAGAATATTTCGTTACTAGGATTTCTGAAACCAAAAACAGCGTAAAACAGTGAACCGGCACTTCGGCATCTTGTTAATAGGTTAATTCCGTAAAATGCACGAATATGACATAAAGTGTGCATAAAACATGTAGATATCATCAATAATGTGGCATGGAACATAAGAAATTATTGATACGTCTGAGACGTATCAGCATCCCTGCTTAGTTCTCGCTCGTCCCGGAAAGTGTAAAACGATAACAAAGATAATTTCTGAAGTGACATGTCGTCATAAACTTGATCATATTGTAAACATATGTAATGAATGCAGCGATCAAAACTATGGTAATGACATGAGTAAACAACTGAATCATAAAGCAATGACTTTTCATGAATAGCACTTTCAAGACAGTATCAATAAGTCTTGCATAAGAGTTAACTCATAAAGCAATAAATCAAAGTAAAGGTATTAAAGCAACACAAAGGAAGATTAAGTTTCAGCGGTTGCTTTCAACTTATAACATGTATATCTCATGGATAGTGTCAATGTAAAGTATGGTTATCGCGCAACAAGCAACTTAATAAGAGATAAAGTGCATATAAGTACATATTCAATACCACAATAGTTTTTAAGGCTATTTTGTCCCATGAGCTATATATTGCAAAGGTGAATGATGGAATTTTAAAGGTAGCACTCAAGCAATTTACTTTGGAATGGCGGAGAAATACCATGTAGTAGGTAGGTATGGTGGACACAAATGGCATAGTGGTTGGCTCAAGGATTTTGGATGCATGAGAAGTACTCCCTCTCGATAGGTTTAGGCTAGCAAGGTTATTTGAAGCAAACTCAAGGATGAACCGGTGCAGCAAAACTCACATAAAAGACATATTGTAAACATTATAAGACTCTACACCGTCTTCCTTGTTGTTCAAAACTCAATACTAGAAATTATCTAGACCTTAGAGAGACCAAATATGCAAACCAAATTTTAGCAAGCTCTATGTATTTCTTCATTAATAGGTGCAAAGTATATGATGGAATAGCTTAAACATGAGCACAACAATTGCCAAGTATCACATTATCCAAGACATTTTACCAATTACTACATGTAGCATTTTCTGTTTCCAACCATATAACAATTAACGAAGCAAGCTTTCAACCTTCGCCATGAACATTAAAAGCTAAGAACACATGTGTTCATATGAACCAAGCGGAGCGTGTCTCTCTCCCACACAAGGATGAACTTATTCAAACAAAACAAAAATAAAAACAAACAGACGCTACAAGTAAAGTACATAAGATGTGACGGAATAAAAATATAGTTTCACTAGAAGAAACCTGATAAGTTGTCGATGAAGAAGGGGATGCCTTGGGCATCCCCAAGCTTAGATGCTTGAGTCATCTTAAAATATGCAGGGATGAACCACCAGGGCATCCCCAAGCTTAGACCTTTCACTCTTCTTGATCATAGTATATCATCCTCTTATCTTGACCCTTGAAAACTTCCTTCACACAAACTTCAAGCAAATTAACTCATGAGAGGGTTAGTGCTTAACCACAAATTCATATATTCAGAGGTGACACAATCATTCTTAACACTTCTGGACATTGCACAAAGCTACTGGACATTAATGGATCAAAGGAATTCATCCAACATAGCAAATACGGCAATGCGAAATAAAAGGCAGAATCTGTCAAAATGTAATATACTCCGTAAAGACGAACCCGAAAGGGGCACTAGACTTGCTCAAATGGAAAAACTCACAACTAATGAAAGTTGCGTACATATCTGAGGATCACGCTCGTAATTTTGCAGATTTTTTAGAATTTTTTACAGAGACTTATGCCAGAATTCGTGACAGACAGCAATGCTGTTTCAAGCGCAGCCGATCCCAAATATAACATCAACTTTAACATAGAAACTTTACTTGGCACAAAAACATGATAAGGAGAGGTTGCTACAGTAGTAAACAACTTCCAAGAATCAACAAAACAAAAATTGCTGTAGTAAAATAAACACATGGGTTATCTCCCAAGAAGTTCTTTCTTTATAGCCATTAAGATGGGCTCGTAATTTTAATGATGCTCTCGCGAGAAATAAGATTTGAAGCAAAAGAGAACATCAAGAAGCAAATTCAAAACACATTGAAGCCAAACCCACTTCCTATGAAAAGGAATCTTGTACACAAATAAATTCATGAAGAACAAAGTGGTAAGCATAGAAAAGCAACACAAGCGCAATTTCAAGATTTTCAACATAAAGAGGGGAAACTTAATATTATTAAGATGCATATAACCATGTTTCCCTCTCTCATAATAACTTTCAGTAGCATCATGAACAAACTCAACAATATAACTATCACATAAAACATTCTTTTCATGAGCCACATGCATAAAATTATTACTCTCCACATAAGCATAATCAATTTTATTAGTTGTAGTGGGAGCAAATTCAACAAAGTAGCGGGAGTGGTGTTTTGGAACATGGGAGCATATGCTCCCTCTATTTTAAAATGTATCTTACACATATTTTGAATTTCAAAAAAATTGAAACGAAAAATTAGCATGTACATCTTCTCGTGCTACACGCTCACCAAGTTGTTTCATAAAAAATCG
Source organism: Lolium rigidum (assembly GCF_022539505.1). Taxonomy (NCBI): domain Eukaryota; kingdom Viridiplantae; phylum Streptophyta; class Magnoliopsida; order Poales; family Poaceae; genus Lolium; species Lolium rigidum. Next base: position 270,749,951 of record NC_061512.1, read on the forward strand.
ACTTGTCATATGACGTGTGTAAAAAAGACAAAACTCACCACCGAAAATAATGCTTTTCACACGATAAGTTTTCTCTTTTTTACATAGACCATAAAAAATATTAGTTTTTCGTGAAACTTGACGAACGGACATATATTATGAAGATGTACATGTACAATTTTTTGTTAGAATTTTTCGACATTTCAAAATATGATTTTTTGGTAGAGGGAGCATACGCACCCGGGAGCTGAATTGAATTTCTCCAAAGTAGCTATCATTATTATTCTCATCAAGTGTAGGAGGCATAGTATAGTCATAATAAAATTTACTCTCCATAGTAGGCGGCACCAAAAGACCACTATCATTATAATCATCATAAATAGGAGGCAAAGTATCATCAAAGAAAATTTTCTCCTCAATGCTTGGGGGACTAAAAATATCATGCTCATCAAAACCAGCTTCCCCAAGCTTAGAATTTTCCATATCATTAACAACAATGGTGTTCAAAGCGTTCATACTAATATCATTGCTACCAGCATGCAAATAAGATTCCATAGGTTTTTTAATTTTCGCATCAAACAATCCATGTCTTAACTCAGGAAATAAAATAAGAAGCTCATTGTTGTCCATTATGCCTAACTAGTGTAAACAAGAAACCGAAAGATGCAATTGCAGAGTCTAAAGGAAATAGCTTCGAGTACTTACAACGAGCACCGGAAAATAGCTTAGTAGCCGAGATCCGGAGTGTGAGTACCTTTTACCTTTCCTCCCCGGCAACGGCGCCGTAAAAATAGCTTGATGTCTACGGGTGCTTCTATTCTTGTAGACAGTGTTGGGCCTCCAAGAGCAGCAGGTTTGTAGAACAGCAGCAAGTTTTCCCTTAAGTGGATCACCCAAGGTTTATCGAACTCAGTGAGGAAGAGGCCAAAGATATCCCTCTCAAGCAACCCCGCAACCACAAAGCAAGAAGTCTCTTGTGTCCCCAACACACCTAATAGGTGCACTAGTTCGGCGAAGAGATAGTGAAATACAAGTGGTATGAATGAATATGAGCAAAGAGTATCGGCGCCGTAAAATAGCTTATCGGCGTGCCGTTGATGGTAGTAATATTGTAGGAAGTAAACAAGCACTAGTAACGCAAAGAAACAAGAAACAAGCAGCGATAGCAGTATTTAGGAACAAGGCCTAGGGATTAGACTTTCACTAGTGGACACTCTCAACATTAATCACATAACAGAATAGATAAATGCATACTCTACACTCTCTTGTTGGATGATGAACACATTACGTAGGATTACACGAACCCTCAATGCCGAAGTTAACAAGCTCCACAATTAAATGTTCATATTTAAATAACCTTAGAGTGCATGAAAGATCGACACGACTAAACCAAGTACTAGCATAGCATGCACACCGTCACCTTCACACCATGTAGGAGGAATAGATCACATCAATACCATCATAGCAATAGTTAACTTCATAATCTACAAGAGATCATAATCATAGCCTACGCCAAGTACTAACACGGATGCACACACTATCACCATTACACCGTGCAGGAGGAATAAATTACTTTAATAACATCACTAGAGTAGCATATAGATAAATTGTGATACAAAACACATTGCAATAATAAAGAGATATAAATAAGCACTTCACTACGCCATTCATAACAAAGAATAAGTATTCTCGTGAAATATAGCCTAAGAGACCCACACGGTGCACACACTGTCACCTTTACACACGTGGGACAAGGAGTCTCCGGAGATCACATAAGTAAACCCCACTTGACTAGCATAATGACATCTAGATTACAAGCATCATCATATGAATCTCAATCATGTAGGGCAGCTCATGATATTATTGTATTGAAGTACATAGGAGAGAGATGAACCACATAGCTACCGGTACAGCCCCGAGCCTCAATGGAGAACTACTCCTCCTCATGGGAGCAGCAAGTGGTGATGAAGATGGCGGTGGAGATGGCAGCGGTGTCGATGGAGAAGCCTTCCGGGGCACTTCCCCGTCCCGGCGGCGTGCCTGAACAGAGGCTCCTCGTCCCCAGCATCTTGGCTTCGCGATGGCGGCGGCTCTGGAAGGTTTCGCGTACCGTGGCTTATTTGTCTCGAGGTTTTAGGTCTGGGATCTTTATATAGGCGAAGAGGCGGAGTCGGAGGGCTGACGAGGCGGCGACACACTAGGGGGGCGCGGGCCCAGCCCTGGCCGCGCCACCACCATGTGTGGGCCCCCGTGGCCCCTCTCTCGGCGGCTCTCGGGTGTTCTGGATGCTTCCGGCAAAATAGGAACCTGGGCGTTGATTTCGTCCAATTCCGAGAATATTTCGTTACTAGGATTTCTGAAACCAAAAACAGCAGAAAACAGGAACTGGCACTTCGGCGTCTTGTTAATAGGTTAGTTCCAGAAAATGCACGAATATGACATAAAGTGTGCATAAAACATGTAGATATCATCAATAATGTGGCATGGAACATAAGAAATTATTGATACGTCGGAGACGTATCAACCGTCTCGTGCAACACTGCCACTCCATCAAGGATATTCCTTCCTTGCATGAAAGCGGTCTATGATGGTTGAACGACATGATCCGCAACCGTATTAAGTCTAATGGTGGCCACTTTCGTGAAAATTTTGAAACTGACGTTTAATAGGAAAATAGGTCTATATTGTTGAATCCTTTCTGCCTCATTAACCTTCGGTAACAAAATTACTTCACCAAAATTTAGACGAAATAATTCTAGTTGTCCTGTGTGGAGATCACTGAACAAATCTAGAAGATCCGATTTAATAGTATCCCTAAAAGTTTGATAAAACTCCGCTGGAAAACCATCTGGACCCGGTGGTTTATTGCATTCCATTTGGAAAATTGCCTTCTGAACCTCATCCTCGGAATAAGGTGCGGTTAGTAGACCATTTTCTTCCATAGAAACTTGGGGTATGTCATCCGTTAAGTCCTCGTTAAGAGAAAAAGAACTTTCCTCCGGAGGACCGAACAGGTCTTTATAATAATTAGTAATGTATGATTTGAGTTGCTCGTGGCCTTCAATCACCCCTTCATCTTGGATGAGAGAATGAATACGCTTTTTCCGATGTCTGCCATTGGCCAAGCCATGAAAATATCGCGTATTCGAATCACCTTCCAAAATGAATTGGGCTTTGGATATTTGATACCATTTGAGTTCCTCTTCGCGAAGAAGACTCGCCATCTGTGCATTGGATTGATTTTTAAGGTCAATCTCTTGCATGGACAACGGTCTCACTTCCGCTACGACCTCAAGATCATCGATCACTTTTGATAAGCGAGCCTTCTCTTTTAAGAATACCAGCCATATGAGCAGCCCAACCAGAGGGATGTTTGCGCATAGCACGCATCTTATTATTCCATCTCAATATTGGTGAACTACCACCGACTGGTCTTTCCCAAACCGTCTGAACCATCTCATGAAATCCATCTCGATGTAACCAGCCAAGTTCAAATTTGAACGGCCGCTTACAAACAGGTCGGGGATTCCCAAGTAGTTAGAAAGATAGGAGCATGGTCGGACAGCTTTTTCAATACGTTCTAGTGCACGGACGGACACCATAGGATATTTATGTTCCCATTCGTATCCATCAACACGCGATCTAGTTTCTCGTATGTGGGTTCGTGCAAGCTCGTTGGCCCAAGTAACCGTCGACCGGACATAAATACCTCTCTTAAGTCTAAGCTATCAATGACAAGCATTAAACAAGAAAGGCCAATGTCCAAATGAAAATGCCTTTGCTTTTCTCATGAGGAAATCTCAGCAAATTGAAGTCCCCTCCGATTAAAATCGGATGCGAATTATCTTTTGCAAGATTTACCAACTCACGTAAAAAGTCATCCTTAAAAGCGTCTTGGGCAGCACCATACACAGCGAATCGTATCTGCGATGAAACCATCTCGCTTTGTTCTCGAACATCGAGTTTAATGTGATACTCGCCATCAGAACTAGCTAAAACGGTCATGGTGTCTATGCGGACGCCAAGTAAAATGCCCCCTGACCTGCCACGAGGCGGGCGAGAAAACCATTGAAAGTTAATCCCGCCTGATAAACGACCGAGGAAACTTTGTGAGAATTTTCGCCTACCCGTCTCAGATATAGCAATAAAATCTAAATCATAATCTCTACAGCCATCGGCAATGTGAGAATGTTTTGCCAAGTCACCAAGACCTCTGCTATTCCGAAACATGCCATTCATCGAGAAACTATTTTAGATTTAGTATTTTTGCCATATCTACGAGACTTCTTTCCAAGCGGACGATCGAGAACCACGTGCGTAGCATTTAGATCATAAACTCGAACTAAGCTCCGAGTGTTCTAAATCGACCTCTCGTAACACTCCCCACTATAGCCGAGAGAAGCCGACCATCTAGGATGTCATCATCTTCATCATCGTCTACAATAGAAGTAGCAGTGCTTAGTGGATCCATTTGAAGCAACCGTTAAACGATCAAGCTCCGTTTGTCTCAACACATTAGCCGATGCTAAAATCTCATCAGACCGACTACCCAACGAGACCCCTACTCTACATAAATTCGAAGAAATCCGAGTATCCGAAAAAGAGGTAAACGACTTGGCTGTTTGTTTAGTACCTGCCGTGTCGAGGTTCAACTCCGCCTTGCGCCGCATAGCCCTCTGCATCACATCTTCATCCGTGACCCCCGCGTCGTCCTCTGCCACAACATACCTCCCACTCCTCCTCACCGTCGGCTGAACAACCGGCGGAGGACTCGTGGGCTGAGGCTGCGGTACGGCAGCTGGCGGAGAAGGACTCAAACGTGGTGAAGAAGGCACCGAGCCCAACAGCGAAGACGTGGTAGACGAAGCCCGTGAAACCGGTGAAGGCGCAGACAATGCAGGGCCCCTGCACCGAGCCCGACCGCGACGCCGCTGCCCCCCCAGGCGAAGGGGGCGTGGAAGATGGGCTGGGGCTCCTCCCCAACCCGGCCTGCACCACCGCCTGAGGGTGAAGCTGGGCCGGCAGTGCCCCCGTCATCTCGTCGCTGCGTCCAGAGTGAGCACGAGGGAGCACAGGCGACGGTGGGGGTCGAGTCATCCCACCATCCCTGCAAGGTAGCTGCTGCATCGCCAAGCCCTAGGCCAGCTGCTGCTGCTCCATTGCGATGGGGACAAAGTCGCAGCTCGCCCCACCCGACCATAAGCCGCTTGTTGCGATGGCACGGAGCCACCGGCCGGCCGCTGCCCCCCTCCGACTCGGCGTGGCGCTCGCCGCTGCACCGTCGGAGTAGTCGCGG
>NC_061512.1:270755325-270766766 GCF_022539505.1 Lolium rigidum
TTTTTGACGCACTATGTTAGCGTTAGCCTCGCTTTTGCTATCTTGCCACACGAGTGTTTGCTTGGGTGCCTTACTCAACACGACACACACACCTCACAATGCGGGGCCACGTGCAATGTCTCGCAACACTAGACAAGCAATGCTCAATGGGATAGATCGCAAAAGGAAGAGGGGTTACAAGGTGAAACCTGCAAGTTATACCTGCGATGGTGGTGGTGGTGGTGGTGGTGGTGGAGATCGCCGGATGTCGAGGTCGAAGGAGGCGTTGCGTCGCCCGGTCGGAGGCCCGGTCGGACCGGCTGCTGGACCGGCCTGGCCGGTTGCCTGTCCGGTTGACCGGATTCTGGACCGGCTCGGCCGGTCGAGGGCCCGGTTGACCGGCTGCTCAACCGGATTTCGCGGGATGAGCTTTCTCTCTCTTGTTCTTCACGAAAACCAAGCCAAATCGACCAAATCGAAGGGAAACGATGGAATTGGAGGCTCAAAGTTGGGGAAGTAGTAGATCAAGCACAACAACTCCAAATCCACGGACCAAAACCACTCAAAACGCAACCAAATCACGGATCGGTCAAGAGGCAATTTGGGGCTATTTTTGGGGATTTTTGGAAAATTTTCTAGGGACGAAATCGGGTGGGTGGAGGGTCAAATCCGCGGAAACCAAAGGCTGCTGATACCATATGATGAGGTCTAAGACCCCGTGTGTGGCCCGATCTTGCGGATTGACGTCGAAACCAAAGGGGAAGATGGGAAAACGCGAGGAACACGAAGAACACGGTGATGAATACGAGGAACCCCGAGACTCACGCACGCACACCAACCCGATACACCCGATGCTTACCTCCGTGGCTCGAGGGACCACGCCAATAGAATCTCCGTGGAAGAGACACGCGGTAGAATTCCCCGGAGAGAGATTGGGATTGGAGAGGAAGAGCTTGGGGAAGGAGAGAGAGTAACAAGTACTAGAATCTCCTTCAACAAGATCTAAATCAACAACCAAGGTGCCTTGATTACAGAGGGATGATACCCAAGGGAGACTAAGCTCAAAGTTAGGGTTTGAGTTCAAAACAAGTCTAAAGAGCTAATGAGGGGTTCCAGCTACTTATATAGTCACACATGGCCAGCAAGGGCGAACAGGTACGCAAAAGGATAAGTTAAGGCAGTTTGGTGGGGCACCCTCGTCAGGTCCGGTTTGGGATCCGGTCAGACCGGGCCTGTGACCGGGCTGTCCGGTCATGGGTCCGGTCCGACCGGGCCTTTGACCGGGCGGGCCGGTCAAGGGTCCGGTCGACCGGTCGGAAACCGGATTCCTGCGAGGTTTCCGGTCGTCGTCCGGTACGAGGGGGCTGGCCCGGTTTCCGACCGGTCGACCGGGCTCGTGACCGGGAGCCCGGTTGTAGGTCCGGTCCGACCGGGGTCCGGACCGGCCGGCGTCCGTCTCTTCCTTGGAGCGCTTTGAGCGACGTCGGCTTCGGCTCCATGATCATCTTCATGTCCAGCTCGCTTCGTCCCTCCCTTGGTCTTGGCGCCTCCTCCTCTCCGAGGTCTTGATGCGGCTTGTACCTAATGACACATAGCACGTCGGCATGAGGTAGCAATCCATCCAAAGGGGTACCAAGATCAAGGGTAGTGAGGAGCGAGTTCACCTCATCATGTAGAGCCTTGGCTCGGGCTCGTGTCATTGGTCCACTTGGGGGACTAGTTGGTCTTGATGTAGTGTCGTCGGTGAGCGGGGCTACATCAAAGCTACATGAAGACACAAGAGCAACCATACAAGAGCATGTGCTTTGCCAAGCTACCCGCCTCAACACCAACAAGAAGGCACGGGTATTTGAAGAAGGAGACCTTGTTTAGATTCACCTAAGGAAAGAAAGATTCCCTCATGAACGCAACTCCAAGCTAAAGCCAAGAGGAGATGGAGATGAGGAGGAACAAGAGTCGAGGACCTCAAGCGCATCAACAACAATGCCTACGTCATCGACATACCAACCTCCAAGTACTTGGTAAGCAACACTTTCAACATCTCGGATCTCTCACCCTATCATGGAGATGAGGAGTAACAAGTGTCGAGGACGACACTCTCCCAAGGGGGGGAGATGATGTAGCCCCGCCTAAGGACGACACTACACCAAGACCAACTAGTCCACCAAGTGGACCCATGACTCGAGCTCGGGTGAAAGCCCTACATGAAAAGGTGAACTCGATCCTCTCTACGCTCGATCTTGGAACTACTTTGGATGGAATGCTACCTCATGCCGATATTCTTTGTGTTATCAGATACGAGCCTCGAGAGAAGGACGTCGCAGGAGACCCGATGCTGGACAAGGAAGAAGGAGAAGAAGGACGCCAGCCGGGGACAATCGCCCAGGACCGGCACTACCGGCCTCGACACACCGGAGCTTCCGGCCTCGACACTCCGGCACTGCCGGCCCCAGGACACCGGCACTGCCGGCCTGCTCACCCCGGCACTGCCGGCCCCAAGCCGCCGGCACTGCCGGCCTGCTCACCCCGGCACTGCCGGCCTCCAGCAGCCGGCACTGCCGGCCCCACCTGCTGAAGACGCGTCATCAACCCAGGCCGGCACTGCCGGCCCCGCCCGAGTTGACTTCATCCAGACCGTTTATTTGTAATCTATGGACCGGGATACTTTTTGTAATGGCCATTTTACCCCTGTACGAATCTGGACCTATAAGTACCTCTTCCCTTCCTCCAGATTAGGGTTAGACAAGATTTGGCTTAAACTACTTTGAGCTTTGTCTCCCTAGAACTATGTTCTTTGTAGATTCTACCCAAGGGTCTCCCTAAGAAGTGGTTCTATTGGCTTGGTCTAACCTACCAAGGGAGTAAATTTGGTTTGTGTTGGGTTGTGTGTGTGTGTTTGTATTGGATCTTGTGTTCTTCTTCCTCTCCCACCTCATTCATCCACAAACTTGGTCAAATTTGTGGGATCTGGGCACATCCTAGCCCTTAGGCCTCATCAGTTGGAGTGTGAGTCTTCATGGCGATCATTATGTCGATGATGTCGAGGAAGTTCCCCGCGCCTTGAGTTGGAGCTTGATGAAGTATGGAGATCATGGGAGTAGTAATCTTGCGTCGATCTTGATGATGAGGAAGTAGAGCGATGTCGGTGTAGGCGACCCAAGTTGTTGATGGCGCGCTCGAGACTATCCATGCGCCCCTCCATGTTAGCATCATTGGCCGCCATTTGGCCATTCAAGTTGCCCTTAGCTTCTCGAAGTAGGGTCATATCTTGGTTGACGATGGTGAAGTTGTTAGCCACCTCCTCATATTGCTCGTCGATGCGTGTCTCGAACAAGGCGTGATGCAGCCCCGCCTATCGTCGACGCTACATCATGGCCAACTTCTCCCCCAAGTGAACCAATGACCCAAGCCCGAGTGATATCCATACATGATAAGGTGAATTCACTCCTTTATACACTTGAACTCGACATAACCTTGGATGGTTTGCTACCTCATACCTATGTCTATATGTCATTACGTACCAATCTCATCAAGGACCCGAAGGGAGCGTCAATGCATCAAGACCCCAGAGAGGAAGGCACACCATGGTCAAGAGGAGGAGAGGAGCAGCTGGACCCGACGTCATCCGAAGTGCGCGAAGGGAGGAAGGAAGCCGGCCGGCCCAGGACCCGGCCCAACCGGCCTCCCGACCGGGCCACCCGGTTTAGACCGGATCCCAGGCCGGCTGCAACCAGAAGCAGTTCTGGGGCTCGGGAAGCCCCACCCGGTCACCGCCCGGTCCAACATCCGGTTTGGACCGGATGGGCCGGCCCCAGGCCCGGTCCAACCGGACCCCTGACCGGAACGCACGGGTCCGACTCGACCGAACCTTGCTGGGTCGGTCTCGCTTGTACCTCTTCGACCCGAGTCGCCCTGTAAACCTATATAAGTGCCTAGGTCGCCCACCCCTGCTCTTTAGACATAATCTGAGCTTAAAACTACTTTTGAGCTTTGTCTCCCTAGGGTTAGATCCCCTTTGTAATCAAGGCTACTCTTGATGAGGATTTGGATACTTGTGAGTGAGATTCTAGTGTGCTCCACTCTCTCTCTCTCTCTCTTACCGGTCTTCGTCTCCAACCCCGATCTCTCATCCGGAATTCTACCTCGTATCTCTTCCGCTTGATTCTATTGGCGTGGTCCATCGAGCCACGAGAGTAAGAATTCGATTGTATCGGGTTGGCGTGCGTGTGTTCGTTCTTCGTGTTCTTCGCGTTCTTCCTCCTCTCCCTCTTTTCCCCTTTTGGATTTGGGTCAATCGTGAGATCGGGCCACAAACTAGGTCTTAGACCTCATCATATGGTATCAACAGCTCTTGGTTACCGCGATTTTGACCCCCCACCCACCCTATTTCGTCTCTATAAAATTTTCCAAAAAAATCAAAAAATAGCCCTAAATTGCCTTTGGATGGATGATGGCGTGTAATTCACACGTTCGTTGGGAACCCCAAGAGGAAGGTATGATGCGCACAGCAGCAAGTTTTCCCTCAGAAAGAAACCAAGGTTTATCGAACCAGGAGGAGCCAAGAAGCACGTTGAAGGTTGATGGCGGCGGGATGTAGTGCGGCGCAACACCGGAGATTCCGGCGCCAACGTGGAACCTGCACAACACAACCAAAGTACTTTGCCCCAACGAAACAGTGAGGTTGTCAATCTCACCGGCTTGCTGTAACAAAGGATTAACCGTATTGTGTGGAAGATGATTGTTTGCAAGAAAACGAGTAAAGAACAAGTATTGCAGACAGATTTGTATTTCAGTATAAAAGAATGGACCGGGGTCCACATTTCACTAGAGGTGTCTCTCCCATAAGATAAAAGCATGTTGGGTGAACAAATTACGGTCGGGCAATTGACAAATAGAGAGGGCATAACAATGCACATACATGTCATGATAAGTACGGTGAGATTTAATTGGGCATTACGACAAAGTACATAGACCGCCATCCAACTGCATCTATGCCTAAAAAGTCCACCTTCGGGTTATCATCCGAACCCCTTCCGAGTATTAAGTTGCAAAACAACGAGACAATTGCATTAAGTATGGTGCGTAATGTAATCAATAACTACATCCTCGGACATAGCATCAATGTTTTATCCCTAGTGGCAACGAGCACAACACAACCTTAGAACTTTACGTCACTCGTCCCGGTATCAATGGAGGCATGAACCCACTATCGAGCATAAATACTCCCTCTTGGAGTTAAGAGCAAAAACTTGGCCGAGCCTCTACTAATAACGGAGAGCATGCAAGATCATAAACAACACATAGGTAATAACTTGATAATTAACATAACATGGTATTCTCTATCCATCGGATCCCGACAAACACAACATATAGCATTACGGATAGATGATCTTGATCATGTTAGGCAGCTCACAAGATCCAACAATGAAGCACAATGAGGAGAAGACAACCATCTAGCTACTTGCTATGGACCCATAGTCCGGGGGTGAACTACTCACTCATCACTCCGGAGGCGACCATGGCGGTGAAGAGTCCTCCGGGAGATGAATCCCCTCTCCGGCAGGGTGTCGGAGGAGATCTCCAGAATCCCCCGAGATGGGATTGGCGGCGGCGTCTCTGTAAGGTTTTCCGTATCGTGGTTCTTCTTTCTGGGGTTTTCGCGACGGAGGCTTTAAGTAGGCGGAAGGGCAACTTGGGGGGCCACACGAGGGCCCCACACCATAGGTCGGCGCGGCCAGGGCCTGGGCCGCGCCGCCCTATGGTGGCGGCGCCTCGTGGCCCCACTTCGACTCCTCTTCGGTCTTCGGAAGCTTCGTGGAAAAATAGGACCCCGGGCGTTGATTTCGTTCAATTCCGAGAATATTTCGTTACTAGGATTTCCGAAACCAAAAACAGCGAGAAAACGACAAGCGGCTCTTCGGCATCTTGTTAATAGGTTAGTTCCGGAAAATGCACGAATATGACATAAAGTGTGCATAAAACATGTAGATATCATCAATAATGTGGCATGGAACATAAGAAATTATCGATACGTCGGAGACGTATCAGCATCCCCAAGCTTAGTTACTGCTCGTCCCGAGCAGGTAAAACGATAACAAAGATAATTTCTGAAGTGACATGCCATCATAACCTTGATCATACTATTTGTAAACATATGTAATGAATGCAGCGATCAAAACAATGGTAATGACATGAGTAAACAAGTGAATCATAAAGCAAAGACTTTTCATGAATAGTACTTCAAGACAAGCATCAATAAGTCTTGCATAAGAGTTAACTCATAAAGCAATAAATCAAAGTAAAGGTATTGAAGCAACACAAAGGAAGATTAAGTTTCAGCGGTTGCTTTCAACTTGTAACATGTATATCTCATAGATAATTGTCAACATAGAGTAATATAATAAGTGCAATATGCAAGTATGTAGGAATCAATGCACAGTTCACACAAGTGTTTGCTTCTTGAGATGGAGAGAGATAGGTGAACTGACTCAACATAAAAGTAAAAAAGAATGGTCCTTCAAAGAGGAAAGCATCGATTGCTATATTTTTGCTAGAGCTTTTATTTTGAAAACATGAAACAATTTTGTCAACGGTAGTAATAAAGCATATGAGTTATGTAAATTATATCTTACAAGTTGCAAGTCTCATGCATAGTATACTAATAGTGCCCGCACCTTGTCCTAATTAGCTTGGACTACCGGATCATCGCAATACACATGTTTTAACCAAGTGTCACAATGGGGTACCTCCATGCCGCCTGTACAAAGGTCTAAGGAGAAAGCTCGCATTTTGGATTTCTCGCTTTTGATTATTCTCAACTTAGACATCCATACCGGGACAACATGGACAACGGATAATGGACTCCTCTTTAATGCATAAGCATGTGGCGACAATTATTATTCTCATATGAGATTGAGGATATATGTCCAAAACTGAAACTTCCACCATGAATCATGGCTTTAGTTAGCGGCCCAATGTTCTTCTCTAACAATATGTATGCTCCAACCATTAAGGTGGTAGATCTATCTTACTTCAAGACAAGACGGACATGCATAGCAACTCACATGATATTCAACAAAGAATAGTTGATGGCGTCCCCGAAACATGGTTATCGCACAACAAGCAACTTAATAAGAGATAAAGTGCATAAGTACATATTCAATACCACAATAGTTTTTAAGCTATTTGTCCCATGAGCTATATATTGCAAAGGTGAATGATGGAATTTTAAAGGTAGCACTCAATCAATTTACTTTGGAATGGCGGATAAATACCATGTAGTAGGTAGGTATGGTGGACACAAATGGCATAGTGGTTGGCTCAAGGATTTTGGATGCATGAGAAGTATTCCCTCTCGATCCAAGGTTTAGGCTAGCAAGGTTATTTGAAACAAACACAAGGATGAACGGTGCAGCAAAACTCACATAAAAGACATATTGTAAACATTATAAGACTCTACACCGTCTTCCTTGTTGTTCAAAACTCAATACTAGATGTTATCTAGACTCTAGAGAAACCAAATATGCAAACCAAATTAGCAAGCTCTAAGTGTTTCTTCATTAATGGGTGCAAAGTATATGATGCAAGAGCTTAAACATGAGCACAACAATTGCCAAGTATCAAATTATCCAAGACATTTTAGAATTACTACATGTAGCATTTTCCAATTCCAACCATATAACAATTTAACGAAGAAGAATCTTCGCCATGAATACTATGAGTAGAGCCTAAGGACATACTTGTCCATATGCTACGAGCGGAGCGTGTCTCTCTCCCATAAAGTGAATGCTAGGATCCATTTTATTCAAACAAAACAAAAACAAAAACAAACCGACGCTCCAAGCAAAGTGCATAAGATGTGACGGAATAAAAATATAGTTTCGGGGGAGGAACCTGATAATGTTGTCGATGAAGAAGGGGATGCCTTGGGCATCCCCAAGCTTAGACGCTTGAGTCTTCTTAGAATATGCAGGGGTGAACCACCGGGGCATCCCCAAGCTTAGAGCTTTCACTCTCCTTGATCATATTGTATCATCCTTCTCTCTTGATCCTTGAAAACTTCCTCCACACCAAACTCGAAACAACTCATTAGAGGGTTAGTGCACAATAAAAATTAACATGTTCAGAGGTGACACAATCATTCTTAACACTTCTGGACATTGCATAAAGCTACTTGGACATTAATGGATAAAAGAAATTCATCCAACATAGCAAAAGAGGCAATGCAAAATAAAAGGCAGAATCTGTCAAAACAGAACAGTCCGTAAAGATGGATTTTATTAGGGCACCAGACTTGCTCAAATGAAAATGCCCAAATTGAATGAAAGTTGCGTTCATATCTGAGGATCACTCACGTAAATTGGCTTAATTTTCTGAGTTACCTACAGAGAATTAGACCCAGATTCGTGACAGCAAACAAATCTGTTTCTGTGCAGTAATCCAAATCTAGTATTTACCTTACTATCAAAGACTTTACTTGGCACAACAAAACACAAAACTAAGATAAGGAGAGGTTGCTACAGTAGTAAACAACTTCCAAGACTCAAATATAAAACAAAAATACTATAGTAAAAACATGGGTTGTCTCCCATAAGAGCTTTTCTTTAACGCCTTTCAGCTAGGCGCAGAAAGTGCAAATCAAGTATTATCAAGAGATGAAGCATCAACATCATAATTTGTTCTAATAATAGAATCATAAGGTAACTTCATTCTCTTTCTAGGGAAGTGTTCCATACCTTTCTTGAGAGGAAATTGATATTTAATATTACCTTCCTTCATATCAATAGTAGCACCAACGGTTCGAAGAAAAGGTCTTCCCAATATAATGGGGCAAGATGCATTGCATTCAATATCCAAGACAACAAAATCAACGGGGACAAGGTTATTGTTAACCATAATATGAACATTATCAACTCTCCCCAAAGGTTTCTTTTTAGCATTATCAGCGAGATTAACATCCAAATAACAGTTTTTCATTGGTGGCAAGTCAAGCATATCATAGACTTTCTTAGGCATAACAGAAATACTTGCACCAAGATCACATAAAGCATTACAATCAAAATCTTTGACTCTCATTTTAATGATGGGCTCCCAACCATCCTCTAGCTTTCTAGGAATAGAAGTTTCAAGTTTTAGTTTCTCTTCTCTAGCTTTTATGAGAGCATTTGTAATATGTTTTGTGAAAGCCAAGTTTACAGCGCTAGCATTAGGACTTTTAGCAAGTTTTTGTAAGAACTTTATAACTTCAGAGATGTGGCAATCATCAAAATCTAAATCATTACAATCTAAAGCAATGGGATTATCATCCCCAAGGTTGGAAAAAATTTCAGCTTGTTTTATCACAGGCGGTTTCAGCGAGTTTTAGCGGTTTCGAGTAATTTTGCGCGCTTTGCACTAGGAGTAGAAACATTGCCAACACCAATTATTTTATCATTGATAGTAGGAGGTGCAGCAACATGTGAATCATTAGCATTGCTAGTGGTGGTAATAGTCCAAACTTTAGCTACATTTTTCTCTTTAGCTAGTTTTTCATTTTCTTCTCTATCCCACCTAGCACGCAGTTCAGCCATTAATCTTATATTCTCATTAATTCTAACTTGGATGGCATTTGCTGTAGTAACAATTTTATTTTCAATATCCCTATTAGGCATTACTTTAGATTTCAAAAGATCAACATCAGAGGCAAGACTATCAACCTTAGAAGCAAGAATATCAATTTTATTGAGCTTTTCCTCAACAGATTTGTTAAAGGCAGTTTGTGTACTAATAAATTCTCTAAGCATAGCTTCAAGTCCAGGGGGTGTATTCCTATTATTGTTGTAAGAATTCCCATAAGAATTAGCATAACCGTTACCATTATTATAAGGATATGGCCTATAGTTATTACTAGAATTGTTCCGATAAGCATTGTTGTTGAAATTATTATTTTTAATGAAGTTTACATCAACATGTTCTTCTTGGGCAACCAATGAAGCTAACGGAACATTATTAGGATCAACATTAGTCCTATCATTCACGAGCATAGACATAATAGCATCAACCTTATCATTCAAGGAAGAGGATTCTTCAACAGAATTTACCTTCTTACCTTGTGGAGCTCTTTCCGTGTGCCATTCAGAGTAATTAACCATCATATTATCAAGGAGCTTTGTTGCTTCACCAAGAGTGATGGACATAAATGTACCTCCAGCAGCTGAATCCAATAAATTCCGCGAAGAAAAATTTAGTCCTGCATAGAAGGTTTGGATGATCATCCAAGTAGTCGATCCATGGGTTGGGCAATTTTTAACCAAAGATTTCATTCTTTCCCAAGCTTGAGCAACATGTTCATTATCCAATTGTTTAAAATTCATTATGCTACTTCTCAAAGATATAATTTTAGCAGGGGGATAATATCTACCAATAAAAGCATCCTTGCATTTAGTCCATGAATCAATACTATTCTTAGGCGAGAGATAGCAACCAATCTTTAGCTCTTCCTCTTAATGAGAAAGGAAACAATTTTAATTTTATAATGTCACCATCTACATCTTTATACTTTTGCATTTCACACAATTCAACAAAATTATTGAGATGGGCAGCAGCATCATCGGAACTAACACCGAGAAAATTGCTCTCTCATGACAAGATTCGATAAAGCGAGGTTTAATTTCAAAGAATTCCGCTGTAGTAGCAGGTGGAGCAATAGGTGTGCATAAGAAATCATTATTATTTGTGGTTTTGAAGTCACACAACTTAGTATTTTCAGGGGTGGCCATTTTAGCACTAGTAAATAAAACAAACTAGATAAAGTAAATGCAAGTAAACTATTTTTTTTTGTGTTTTTGATATAGAGTGCAAGACAGTAAATAAAGTAAAGCTAGCAACTAATTTTTTTGTGTTTTGATATAAAGTGCAGCAAACAAAGTAGTAAATAAAATAAAGCAAGACAAAAACAAAGTAAAGAGATTGAGAAGTGGAGACTCCCCTTGCGGCGTGTCTTGATCTCCCGGTAACGGCGCCGAGAAAATATGCTTGATGGCGTGTAATTCACACGTTCGTTGGGAACCCCAAGAGGAAGGTATGATGCGCACAGCGGCAAGTTTTCCCTCGAGAAAGAAACCAAGGTTTATCGAACCAGGAGGAGCCAAGAAGCACGTTGAAGGTTGATGGCGGCGGGATGTAGTGCGGCGCAACACCAGAGATTCCGGCGCCAACGTGGAACCTGTACAACACAACCAAAGTACTTTGCCCCAACGAAACAGTGAGGTTGTCAATCTCACCGGCTTGCTGTAACAAAGGATTAAACGTATTGTGTGGAAGATGATTGTTTGCAAGAAAACAGTAAAGAACAAGTATTGCAGCAGATTTGTATTTCAGTATAAAAGAATGGACCGGGGTCCACGGTTCACTAGAGGTGTCTCTCCCATAAGATAAAAGCATGTTGGGTGAACAAATTACAGTCGGGCAATTGACAAATAGAG
>NC_061512.1:270766866-270785854 GCF_022539505.1 Lolium rigidum
CATAATAATGACATAAAGTGTGTATAAAACATGTAGATATCATCAATAATGTGGCATGGAACATAAGAAATTATCGATACGTCGGAGACGTATCAGCATCCCCAAGCTTAGTTCCTGCTCGTCCCGAGCAGGTAAACGATAACAAAGATAATTTCTGGAGTGACATGCCATCATAACCTTGATCATACTATTGTAAGCATATGTAATGAGTGCAGCGATCAAAACAATGGTAATGACATGAGTAAACAAATGAATCATAAAACAAAGACTTTTCATGAATAGTACTTCAAGACAAGCATCAATAAGTCTTGCATAAGAGTTAACTCATAAAACAATAAATCATAGTAAAGGTATTGAAGCAACACAAAAGAAGATTAAGTTTCAGCGGTTGCTTTCAACTTATAACATGTATATCTCATGGATATTGTCAATATAGAGTAATATAACAAGTGCAATATGCAAGTATATAGGAATCAATGCACAGTTCACACAAGTGTTTGCTTCTTGAGGTGGAGAGAAATAGGTGAACTGACTCAACATAAAAGTAAAAGAAAGGTCCTTCAAAGAGGAAAGTATCGATTGCTATATTTGTGCTAGAGCTTTTATTTTGAAAACATGAAACAATTTTGTCAACGGTAGTAATAAAGCACATGCATCATGTAAATTATATCCTACAAGTTGCAAGCCTCATGCATAGTATACTAATAGTGCCCGCACCTTGTCCTAATTAGCTTGGATTAACATGGATTATCATTGCATAGCATATGTTTCAACCAAGTGTCACAAAGGGGTACCTCTATGCCGCCTGTACAAAGGTCTAAGGAGAAAACTCGCATTGGATTTCTCGCTTTTGATTATTCTCAACTTAGACATCCATACCGGGACAACATAGACAACAGATAATGGACTCCTCTTTAATGCATAAGCATACAACAACAGTTAAAATTCTCATAAGAGATTGAGGATTAGTTGTCCACACTGAAACTTCCACCATGAATCATGGCTTTAGTTAGCGGCCCAATGTTCTTCTCTAACAGTATGCATACTCAAACCATTTGATCATGAAAATCGCCCTTACTTCAGACAAGACGAACATGCATAGCAACTCAGATGATATTCAACAAAGTGTTGATGGCGTCCCCTGAAACATGGTTATCGCACAACAAACAACTTAATAAGAGATAAAGTGCATAAGTACATATTCAATACCACAATAGTTTTTAAGGCTATTTTGTCCCATGAGCTATATATTGCAAAGGCGAATGATGGAAATTTAAAGGTAGCACTCAAGCAATTTACTTTGGAATGGCGGAGAAATACCATGTAGTAGGTAGGTATGGTGGACACAAATGGCATAGTGGTTGGCTCAAGGATTTTGGATGCATGAGAAGTATTCCCTCTCGATACAAGGTTTAGGCTAGCAAGGTTATTTGAAACAAACACAAGGATGAACCGGTGCAGCAAAACTCACATAAAAGACATATTGTAAACATTATAGGACTCTACACCGTCTTCCTTGTTGTTCAAAACTCAATACTAGAAATTATCTAGACTTTAGAGAGACCAAATATGCAAACCAAATTTTAGCAAGCTCTATGTATTTCTTCATTAATGGGTGCAAAGTATATGATGCAAGAGCTTAAACATGAGCACAACAATTGCCAAGTATCAAATTATTCAAGACATTTTAGTATTACTACATGTAGCATTTCCCGATTCCAACCATATAACAATTAACGAAGCAGTTTCAACCTTCGCCATGAACATTAAAAGCTAAGAACACATGTGTTCATATGAACCAGCAGAGCGTGTCTCTCTCCCACACAAGCATGTATTTATTCAGAGAATGAAAATAACAAAACAAAAATAAAAGCACACAGACGCTCCAAGTAAAGTACATAAGATGTGACCGAATAAAAATATAGTTTCAAGAGAGGAACCTGATAAATTTGTTGATGAAGAAGGGGATGCCTTGGGCATCCCCAAGCTTAGATGCTTGAGTCTTCTTGAAATATGCAGGGATGAACCACCGGGGCATCCCCAAGCTTAGACTCTTCACTCTTCTTGATCATAGTATATCATCCTCCTCTCTTGACCCTTGAAAACTTCCTCCACACCAAACTCGAAACAAACTCATTAGAGGGTTAGTGCATAATCAAAAATTCACATGTTCAGAGGTGACACAATCATTCTTAACACTTCTGTACATTGCCCAAAGCTACTGGAAGGTAATGGAACAAAGAAATCCACCCAACATAGCAAAAGAAGCAATGCGAAATAAAAGGCAGAATCTGTCAAAACAGAACAGTCCGTAAAGACGAATTTTAAAATGGCACCAGACTTCCTCAGATGAAAATGCTCAAATTGAATGAAAGTTGCGTACATATCCGAGGATCACTCACGTAAATTGGCATAATTTTCTGAGTTACTTACGGAGAATTAGGCCCAGATTCGTGACAAGAAGAAATCTGTTTCTGCGCGATAATCCAAATCTAGTATGAACCTTACTATCAAAGACTTTACTTGGCACAACAATGCAACAAAATTAAGATAAGGAGAGGTTGTACAGTAGTAACAACTTCCAAGACTCAAATACAAAATAAGAGTACTGTAACAAAATAAACACATGGGTTATCTCCCAAGAAGTGCTTTCTTTATAGCCATTAAGATGGGCTCAAGCAGCTTTAATGATGCACTCGCAAGAAATAGTAGTTGAAGCAAAAGAGAGCATCAAGAGGCAAATTCAAAACAAATTTAAGTCTAACATGCTTCCTATGAAAAGGAATTTTGTAAATAAACAAGTTCATGAAGAAAAAAAGTAACAAGCATAGGAAGATAAAACAAGTGTAGCTTCAAAAATTTCAGCACATAGAGAGGTGTTTTAGTAACATGAAAATTTCTACAACCATATTTTCCTCTCTCATAATAATTTTCAGTAGCAACATGAGCAAACTCAACAATATAACTATCACATAAGGCATTCTTATCATGAGTCTCATGCATAAAATTACTCTCCACATAGGCATAATCAATTTTATTAGTTGTAGTGGGAGCAAATTCAACAAAGTAGCTATCATTATTATTCTCATCATCAAATATAGGAGGCATATTGTAATCATAATCAAATTTATCCTCCATAACAGGCGGTACTAAAAGACCAATATCATTATAATCATCATAAATAGGAGGCAAAGTATCATCAAAGTAAATTTTCTCCTCAATGCTTGGGGGACTAAAAATATCATGCTCATCAAAGCCAGCTTCCCCAAGCTTAGAATTTTCCATATCATTAGCAACAATGGTGTTCAAAGCGTTCATACTAATATGTTCCATAGGTTTTTTAATTTTCGCATCAAACCATCCATGTCTTAAATCAGGAAATAGAATAAGAAGCTCATTGTTGTCCATTATGCCAAACTAGTGTAAACAAGAAACAAAAAGATGCAATTGCAGGATCTAAAGGAAATAGCTTCGAGTACTTACAACGGCGAAAATAGCTTAGTAGCCGAGATCCGGAGTGTGAGTACCTTTTACCTTTCCTCCCCGGCAACGGCGCCGTAAAAATAGCTTGATGTCTACGGGTGCTTCTATTCTTGTAGACAGGTGTTGGGCCTCCAAGAGCGGAGGTTTGTAGAACAAGCAGCAAGTTTCCCTTAAGTGGATCACCCAAGGTTTATCGAACTCGGGGAGGAAGAGGTCAAAGATATCCCTCTCATGCAACCCCGCAACCACAAAGCAAGAAGTCTCTTGTGTCCCCAACACACCTAATAGGTGCACTAGTTCGGCGAAGAGATAGTGAAATACAAGTGGTATGAATGAATATGAGCAGTAGTAACGGCGCCGTAAAAGTGCTTGCCGGCGTGCGCTGATGGTGGTAATATTGCGAGCAGTAGTAAAACAAGAAAACAGTAAACAAGCAGCGATAGCAGTATTTAGGAACAAGGCCTAGGGATTACACTTTCACTAGTGGACACTCTCAACTTTGATCACATAACAGAATAGATAAATGCATACTCTACACTCTTGTTGGATGATGAACACCATTGCGTAGGATTACACGAACGCACACACTGTCACCATTACACCGTGCAGGAGGAATAAACTACTTTAATAACATCACTAGAGTAGCACACAGATAAATTGTGATACAAAACACATTGCAATCATAAAGAGATATAAATAAGTACTTCACTATGCCATTCATAACAGACGAATAAGTATTCTCGTGAAATATAGCCTAAGAGACCCACACGGTGCACACACTGTCACCTTTACACACGTGGGACAAGGAGTCTCCGGAGATCACATAAGTAAAACCCACTTGACTAGCATAATGACATCTAGATTACAAGCATCATCATATGAATCTCAATCATGTAAGGCAGCTCATGAGAACATAAAGTGTGTATAAAACATGTAGATATCATCAATAATGTGGCATGGAACATAAGAAATTATCGATACGTCGGAGACGTATCATCCAGTAGCTTTGTGCAATGTCCAGAAGTGTTAAGAATGATTATGTAACCTCTGAACATATAAATTTTTATTGTGCACTAACCCTCTAATGAGTTGTTTCGAGTTTGGTGTGGAGGAAGTTTTCAAGGATCAAGAGAGGGAGATGATACACTATGATCAAGGAGAGTGAAAGCTCTAAGCTTGGGGATGCCCCGTGGTTCACCCCTGCATATTTTAAGAAGACTCAAGCGTCTAAGCTTGGGGATGCCCAAGGCATCCCCTTCTTCATCGACAACATTATCGGGTTCCTCCCCCGAAACTATATTTTTATTCCATCACATCTTATGTACTTTGCTTGGAGCGTCGGTTTGTTTTTGTTTTTGTTTTTGTTTGAATAAAATGGATCCTAGCATTCATTGTGTGGGAGAGAGACACGCTCCATTGTTGCATATGGACAAATATGTCCTTAGGCTTTACTCATAGTATTCATGGCGAAGGTTAAATCTTCTTCGTTAAATTGTTATATGGTTGGAATCGGGAAATGCTACATGTAGTAATTCTAAAATGTCTTGAATAATTTGATACTTGGCAATTGTTGTGCTCATGTTTAAGCTCTTGCATCATATACTTTGCACCCATTAATGAAGAAATACATAGAGCTTGCTAAAATTTGGTTTGCATATTTGGTCTCTCTAAAGTCTAGATAATTTCTAGTATTGAGTTTTGAACAACAAGGAAGACGGTGTAGAGTCTTATAATGTTTACAATATGTCTTTTATGTGAGTTTTGCTGCACCGGTTCATCCTTGTGTTTGTTTCAAATAACCTTGCTAGCCTAAACCTTGTATCGAGAGGGAATACTTCTCATGCATCCAAAATCCTTGAGCCAACCACTATGCCATTTGTGTCCACCATACCTACCTACTACATGGTATTTCTCCGCCATTCCAAAGTAAATTGCTTGAGTGCTACCTTTAAAATTTCCATCATTCGCCTTTGCAATATATAGCTCATGGGACAAATAGCTTAAAAACTATTGTGGTATTGAATATGTACTTATGCACTTTATCTCTTATTAAGTTGCTTGTTGTGCGATAACCATGTTCCCGGGGACGCCATCAACTCTTTGTTGAATATCATGTGAGTTGCTATGCATGTCCGTCTTGTCTGAAGTAAGGGAGATTTACCACTCATTTAATGGTTAGAGCATGCATATTGTTAGAGAAGAACATTGGGCCGCTAACTAAAGCCATGAATCATGGTGGAAGTTTCAGTTTTGGACATATATCCTCAATCTCATATGAGAACATTAATTGTTGCTACATGCTTATGCATTAAAGAGGAGTCCATTATCTGTTGTCTATGTTGTCCCGGTATGGATGTCTAAGTTGAGAATAATCAAAAGCGAGAAATCCAATGCGAACTTTCTCCTTAGACCTTTGTACAGGCGGCATAGAGGTACCCCTTTGTGACACTTGATTAAAACATGTGTATTGCGATGACAATCCTGGTAATCCAAGCTAATTAGGACAAGGTGCGGGCACTATTAGTATACTATGCATGAGGCTTGCAACTTGTAAGATATAATTTACATGATACATATGCTTTATTACTACCGTTGACAAAATTGTTTCATGTTTTCAAAACCAAAGCTCTAGCACAAATATAGCAATCGATGCTTTCCTCTTTGAAGGACATTTCTTTTACTTTTATGTTGAGTCAGTTCACCTATCTCTCTCCACCTCAAGAAGCAAACACTTGTGTGAACTGTGCATTGATTCCTACATACTTGCATATTGCACTTGTTATATTACTTTACATTGACAATATCCATGAGATATACATGTTATAAGTTGAAAGCAACCGCTGAAACTTAATCTTCCTTTGTGTTGCTTCAATACCTTTACTTTGATTTATTGCTTTATGAGTTAACTCTTATGCAAGACTTATTGATGCTTATCTTGAAGTACTATTCATGAAAAGTCTTTGCTTTATGATTCAGTTGTTTACTCATGTCATTACCATTGTTTTGATCGCTGCATTCATTACATATGCTTACAATAGTATGATCAAGGTTATGATGGCATGTCACTCCGGAAATTATCTTTGTTATCGTTTACACTGCTCGGGACGAGCAGAACTAAGCTTGGGGATGTTGATACGTCTCCGACGTATCGATAATTTCTTATGTTCCATGCCACATTATTGATGATATCTACATGTTTTATACATACTTTATGTCATATTTATGCATTTTCCGACACTAACCTATTAACGAGATGCCGAAGAGCCAGCTTGTCGTTTTCGCTGTTTTTGGTTTCGTAAATCCTAGTAAGGAAATATTCTCGGAATTGGACGAAATCAACGCCCGAGGGCCTATTTTGCCACGAAGCTTCCAGAAGACCGAAGAGAAGACGGAGTGGGGCCACGGGGCGCCGCCACACTAGGGCGGCGCGGCCCGTGGGGGCCCGCGCGGCCCTAGCGTGTGGGGCCCCGTGACCCCTCCGAGGCTGCCCTTCCGCCTACAAATAGCCTTCGTCGCGAAACCCCCGAGCACCGAGAGCCACGATACGGAAAACCTTTCGGAGACGCCGCCGCCGCCAATCCCATCTCGGGGATTCAGGAGATCGCCTCCGGCACCCTGCCGGAGAGGGGAATCATCTCCCGGAGGACTCTTCACCGCCATGGTCGCCTCCGGAGTGATGAGTGAGTAGTTCACCCCTGGACTATGGGTCCATAGCAGTAGCTAGATGGTTGTCTTCTCCTTATGTGCTTCATTGTCGGATCTTGTGAGCTGCCTAACATGATCAAGATCATCTATCCGTAATGCTATATGTTGTGTTTGTCGGGATCCGATGGATAGAGAATACTATGTTATGTTGATTATCAATCTATTACCTATGTGTTGTTTATGATCTTGCATGCTCTCCGTTATTAGTAGAGGCTCTGGCCAAGTTTTTGCTCTTAACTCCAAGAGGGAGTATTTATGCTCGATAGTGGGTTCATGCCTCCATTAAATCTGGGACGAGTGACGTAAAGTTCTAAGGTTATGGATGTGTTGTTGCCACTAGGGATAAAACATTGATGCTATGTCCGAGGATGTAGTTATTGATTACATTACGCACCATACTTAATGCAATTGTCTCGTTGTTTGCAACTTAATACCGGAAGGGGTTCGGATGATAACCCGAAGGTGGACTTTTTAGGCATAGATGCATGTCTGGATAGCGGTCTATGTACTTTGTCGTAATGCCCAATTAAATCTCACTATACTCATCATATCATGTATGTGCATGGTTATGCCCTCTCTATTTGTCAATTGCCCGACCGTAATTTGTTCACCCAACATGCTATTTATCTTATGGGAGAGACACCTCTAGTGAACTCGTGGACCCCGGTCCATTCTTTTACATTGAATACAATCTACTGCAATACTTGTTCTACTCGTTTTCTCGCAAACAATCATCATCCACACTATACATCTAATCCTTTGTTACAGACAAGCCGGTGAGATTGACAACCTCACTCGTTTCGTTGGGGCAAAGTACTTTGGTTGTGTTGTGAAGGTTCCACGTTGGCGCCGGAATCCCTGGTGTTGCACCGCACTACATCTCGCCGCCATCAACCTTCAACGTGCTTCTTGGCTCCTCCTGGTTCGATAAACCTTGGTTTCTTTCTGAGGGAAAACTTGCTACTGTGTGCAACATACCTTCCTCTTGGGGTTCCCAACGAACGTGTGTGTTACACGCCATCAGTTATCGTTATGGAATATTAATGAGAAGTCTTATCATTTACATATTGCACATCTTATTTTAGTTTGCAATCTCTATTATATGATTGATCTTGTTATTAGTATTGGTATCACTTTGGGAGCATTGAGTATATCTATTTGGTTTTGGCAAACTTAGCATTGGTCAATAGCAACAACACTTCGAGTTTAAGTAGAAAAGAGGAAACACATGTAGATATGTTATTATCTTTCTTGTTAAGTTCTTGGCTTAGTATTCTGAAGTTAAAATTGTTTGTGCTTACAAGTAAGATGCATGATTGTTTCTATCACATGTAGATTTGTTTGTTTCCCTCAACTCTTATGCTTGCTAATTAACCTTGCTAGCCAAAGACCTGTACCGAGAGGGAATACTTCTCGTGCATCCAAACCCTTAAACCAAACCTATGCCATCAGTGTCCACCATAACTACCTATTGTGTGGTATTTCCCTGCCATTCCAAGTAAATACTTCATGTGCTACCTTTAAATAATTCAAAAGCTATTACCTCTTATTTGTGTCAATGTTTTATAGCTCATGAGGAAGTATGTGGTGTTTTATCTTTCAGTCTTGTTAGGCAGCTTCCACTAATGGACTAGTGGCTTCATCCACTTATCCTTTAATTTTGCAAAAAGAGCCGGCAACGGGGTTCCCAGCCCCAATTAATCAACCTTCATTAATACTCTCTTCACATGTTTTGCCCTGATTCATCAGTAAGCACCTTAATTTTGCAATAGACACTCCTCCATGGTATGAGATTGTTGGAAGGCACCCGAGGATTCGGTTAGCCATGGCTTGTGTAAGCAAAGGTTGGGGGGAGTGTCATCCTTAAATAAACTAAAGTACATGTGTAAACAAAAGAGAAGAGGGATGATCTACCTTGCTGGTAGAGATAACGTCCTTCATGGGAGCCGCTCTTTGGAAGTCTGTTTGGCAAGGGGGTTAGAGTACCCGCTACCATTCGTTGACAACAACAAACACCTCTCAAAACTTTACTTTTATGCTCTCTATATGATTTCAAAACTAAAAAAGCTCTAGCACATGATTTAATCCCTGCTTCCCTCTGCGAAGGGCCTGTCTTTTACTTTATGTTGAGTCAGTAAACCTATTTCCCTCCATCTCAAGCAAGCATTTGAGTTGTTGTGATCCAACCATCTATATTGTGATCTTTTTCATCATGTCTTTTATTCTTCCTTGTTTAGTACAGGTTTTATCTGAATGAATATAGCTTTGAAAGTTATCAATGATTGATACGTCTCCGACGTATCGATAATTTCTTATGTTCCATGCCACATTATTGATGTTATCTACATGTTTTATGCACACTTTATGTCATATTCGTGCATTTTCTGGAACTAACCTATTAACAAGATGCCGAAGTGCCGTTGTCGTTTTCTGCTGTTTTTGGTTTCAGAAATCCTAGTAAGGAAATATTCTCGGAATTGGATGAAATCAAAGCCCAGGGGCCTATTTTTCCACGAAGCTTCCAGAAGTCCGAAGACGAGACGAAGAGGGGCCACGGGGTGGCCAAACCCTAGGGCGGCGCGGCCCCACCCCTGGCCGCGCCGGCCTATGGTGTGGGCCCCCCGTGCCGCCTCTTGACCTGCCCTTCCGCCTATAAAAAGTCTCCGTGACGAAACCCCCAGTACCGAGAGCCACGATACGGAAAACCTTCCAGAGACGCGCCGCCGCCGATCCCATCTCGGGGATCCAGGAGATCGCCTCCGGCACCCCGCCGGAGAGGGGAATCATCTCCCGGAGGACTCTACGCCGCCATGGTCGCCTCCGGTGTGATGTGTGAGTAGTCTACCCCTGGACTATGGGTCCATAGCAGTAGCTAGATGGTTGTCTTCTCCCCATTGTGCTATCATTGTCGGATCTTGTGAGCTGCCTAACATGATCAAGATCATCTATCTCGTAATTCTATATGTTGCGTTTGTTGGGATCCGATGAATAGAGAATACTTGTTATGTTGATTATCAAGACTATGTCTATGTGTTGTTTATGATCTTGCATGCTCTCCGTTATTAGTAGATGCTTTGGCCAAGTTGATGCTAGTAACTCCAAGAGGGAGTATTTATGCTCGATAGTGGGTTCATGCCTCCGTGAATCTGGAGGAGTGACAAGAACCACTAAGGTTATGGATGTGTCAGTTGCCACTAGGGATAAAACATTAGTGCTATGTTCAAGGATGTAGTCACTAGTTACATTACGCGCAATACTTAATGCAATTGTCCGTTGTTAGCAACTTAATACCGGAGGGGGTTCGGATGATAACCTTGAAGGTGGACTTTTTAGGCATAGATGCGGTTGGATGGCGGTCTATGTACTTTGTCGTAATGCCCAATTAAATCTCACTATACTCATCATGATATGTATGTGCATTGTCATGCTCTCTTTATTTGTCAATTGCCTAACTCGTAATTTGTTCACCCAACATGTCTGTTCGTCTTATGGGAGAGACACCTCTAGTGAACTGTGGACCCCGGTCCAATTCTCTTTACTCGAAATACAATCTACTGCAATACTTGTTCTACTCGTTTTCTGCAAACAATCATCTTCCACACAATACGGTTAATCCTTTGTTACAGCAAGCCGGTGAGATTGACAACCTCACTCGTTTCGTTGGGGCAAAGTACTTTGGTTGTGTTGTGCGGGTTCCACGTTGGCGCCGGAATCCCCGGTGTTGCGCCGCACTACATCCCGCCGCCATCAACCTTCAACGTGCTTCTTGGCTCCTCCTGGTTCGATAAACCTTGGTTTCTTTCTCGAGGGAAAACTTGCTGCTGTGCGCATCATACCTTCCTCTTGGGGTTGCCCAACGAACGTGTGAAATACACGCCATCAAGCACATTTTCCAGGCGCCGTTGTCGTGGAGATCAAGACACGCCTGCAAGGGGAGTCTCCACTTCTCAATCTCTTTACTTTGTTTTTGTCTTGCTTTGTTTTATTTACTATTTTGTTTGCTGCACTAAATCAAAATACAAAAAAATTAGTTGCTAGTTTTACTTTATTTGCTATCTTGTTTGCCATATCAAAAACACAAAAAAATTAGTTTACTTGCATTTACTTTATCTAGTTTGCTTTATTTACTGTTGCTAAAATGGCCAACGCTGAAAATACTAAGTTGTGTGACTTCACAACCACAAATAATAATGATTTCTTATGCACACCTATTGCTCCACCTGCTACTACAGCAGAATTCTTTGAAATTAAACCTGCTTTACTCGAATCTTGTTATGAAAGAGCAATTTTCCGGTGTTAGTTCCGATGATGCTCGCTGCCCATCTTAATAATTTTGTTGAACTATGTGAAATGCAAAAATATAAAGATGTAGATGGTGATATTATTAAACTAAAATTGTTCCCTTTCTCATTAAGAGGAAGAGCTAAAGATTGGTTGCTATCTCTGCCTAAGAATAGTATTGATTCATGGATTAAATGCAAGGATGCTTTTATTGGTAGATATTATCCCCTGCTAAAATTATATCTTTGAGGAGTAGCATAATGAATTTTAAACAATTATATACTGAACATGTTGCTCAAGCTTGGGAAAGAATGAAATCTCTGGTTAAAAATTGCCCAACCCATGGACTGACTACTTGGATGATCATCCAAACCTTCTATGCAGGACTAAATTTTTCTTCACGGAATTTATTGGATTCAGCTGCTGGAGGTACCTTTATGTCCATCACTCTTGGTGAAGCAACAAAGCTTCTTGATAATATGATGATCAACTACTCTGAATGGCACACGGAAAGAGCTCCACAAGGTAAGAAGGTAAATTCTGTCGAAGAAACCTCTTCCTTGAGTGATAAGATTGATGCTATTATGTCTATGCTTATGAATGATAGGACTAATATTGATCCTAATAATGTTCCGTTAGCTTCATTGGTTGCACAAGAAGAACATGTTGATGTAAACTTCATTAAAAATAATAATTTCAACAACAATGCTTACCGGAACAATTCTAGTAACAACTATAGGCCATATCCTTATAATAATGGCAACGGCTATGGTAATTCTTATGGAAATTCTTACAACAATAATAGGAATTCACCCTCTGGACTTGAAGCCATGCTTAAAGAATTTATTAGTACACAAACTGCTTTTAACAAATCTGTTGAAGAAAAGCTTGGGAAAATTGATATACTTGCTTCTAGAGTTGATAGTCTTGCCTCTGATGTTGATCTTTTGAAATCAAAAGTTTTGCCTAATGAGAATTATCATAATAAAATTGTTACTACAGCAAATGCCATTCAAGTTAGAATTAATGAGAATATAAGATTAATGGCTGAACTGCGTGCTAGGTGGGATAGAGAAGAAAATGAAAAACTAGCTAAAGAGAAGAATATAGCTAAAGTTTGGACTATTACCACCACTAGTAATGCTAATGCTACACATGTTGCTGCACCTCCTACTCATACTAATAAAAGAATTGGTGTTAGCAATGTTTCCACTTCTAATGCAAAGCACGAAAAACTGCCCTGAAACCGTTAAAACTGCTGAAACCGCTCTGTGATAAAGCTGCTGAAATTTTTTCCAACATTGGGGATGATGATCCCATTGCTTTAGATTATAATGGTTTGAATTTTGATGATTGCCACATCTCTGAAGTAATAAAGTTCTTGCAAAAACTTGCTAAAAGTCCTAATGCTAGTGCTATAAATTTGGCTTTCACGCATCATATTACAAATGCTCTCATAAAAGCTAGAGAAGAGAAACTAGAGCGCGAAGCCTCTATTCCTAAAAAGCTAGAGGATGGTTGGGAACCCATCATTAAGATGAAGGTTAAAGATTTTGATTGTAATGCTTTATGTGATCTTGGTGCAAGTATTTCTGTTATGCCTAAGAAAATTTATAATATGCTTGACTTGCCACCGCTGAAAAATTGTTATTTGGATGTTAATCTTGCTGATCATTCTACAAAGAAACCTTTGGGTAAAGTTGATAATGTTCACATTACCGTTAACAATAATCTTGTTCCCGTTGATTTTGTTGTCTTGGATATTGAATGCAATGCATCTTGTCCCATTATATTGGGAAGACCTTTTCTTCGAACTGTTGGTGCTATTATTGATATGAGGGAAGGTAATATTAAATATCAATTTCCTCTCAAGAAAGGTATGGAACACTTCCCTAGAAAGAGAATAAAGGTACCTTATGATTCTATTATTAGAACAAATTATGATGTTGATGCTTCATCTCTCGATGCTACTTGATACACACTTTCTGCGCCTAGCTGAAAGGCGTTAAAGAAAAGCGCTTATGGGAGACAACCCATGTTTTTACCTACAGTACTTTGTTTTTATTTTGTGTCTTGGAAGTTGTTTACTACTGTAGCAACCTCTCCTTATCTTAGTTTTGAGTTTTGTTGTGCCAAGTTAAGCCGTTGATAGAAAAGTAAGTACTAGATTTGGATTACTGCGCAGTTCCAGATTTCTTTGCTGTCACGAATCTGGCTCCACCTCCCTGTAGGTAACTCAGAAAATTATGCCAATTTACGTGCATGATCCTCAGATATGTATGCAACTTTCATTCAATTTGAGCATTTTCATTTGAGCAAGTCTGGTGCCATTTTAAAATTCGTCAATACGAACTGTTCTGTTTTGACAGATTCTGCCTTTTATTTCGCATTGCCTCTTTCGCTATGTTGGATGAATTTCTTTGATCCACTAATGTCCAGTAGCATTATGCAATGTCCAGAAGTGTTAAGAATGATTGTGTCACCTCTGAATATGTCAATTTATATTGTGCACTAACCCTCTAATGAGTTGTTTCGAGTTTGGTGTGGAGGAAGTTTTCTAGGATCAAGAGAGGAGTATGATGCAACATGATTAAGGAGAGTGAAAGCTCTAAGCTTGGGGATGCACCCGGTGGTTCACCCCTGCATATATCAAGAAGACTCAAGCGTCTAAGCTTGGGGATGCCCAAGGCATCCCCTTCTTCATCGACAACATTATCAGGTTCCTCCCCTGAAACTATATTTTTATTCCATCACATCTTATGTGCTTTTTCTTGGAGCGTCGGTTTGTTTTTGTTTTGTTTGAATAAAATGGATCCTAGCATTCACTTTATGGGAGAGATACACGCTCCGCTGTAGCATATGGACAAGTATGTCCTTGGTTTCTACTCATAGTATTCATGGCGAAGTTTTTTCTTCGTTAAATTGTTATATGGTTGGAATTGGAAAATGATACATGTAGTAATTGCTATAAATGTCTTGGGTAATGTGATACTTGGCAATTGTTGTGCTCATGTTTAAGCTCTTGCATCATATGCTTTGCACCCATTAATGAAGAAATACATAGAGCATGCTAAAATTTGGTTTGCATATTTGGTTTCTCTAAAGTCTAGATAATTTCTAGTATTGAGTTTGAACAACAAGGAAGACGGTGTAGAGTCTTATAATGTTTTCAATATGTCTTTTATGTGAGTTTTGCTGCACCGGTTCATCCTTGTGTTTGTTTCTAATAAGCCTTGCTAGCCTAAACCTTGTATCGAGAGGGAATACTTCTCATGCATCCAAAATACTTGAGCCAACCACTATGCCATTTGTGTCCACCATACCTACCTATACTACATGGTATTTTCCGCCATTCCAAAGTAAATTGCTTGAGTGCTACCTTTAAAATTCCATCATTCACCTTTGCAATATATAGCTCATGGGACAAATAGCTTAAAAACTATTGTGGTATTGAATATGTAATTATGCACTTTATCTCTTATTAAGTTGCTTGTTGTGCGATAACCATGTTTATCGGGGAACGCCATCAACTCGTTGTTGAATTTCATGTGAGTTGCTATGCATGTTCGTCTTGTCCGAAGTAAGGGCGATCTACACTCGAGTTGAATGGTTTGAGCATGCATATTGTGAGAGAAGAACATTGGGCCGCTAACTAAAGCCATGATTCATGGTGGAAGTTTCAGTTTTGGACAAATATCCTCAAATCTCTAATGAGAAAAGAATTAATTGTTGTCAAATGCTTAAAGCATTAAAAGAGGAGTCCATTATCTCGTTGTCTATGTTGTCCCGGTATGGATGTCTAAGTTGAGAATAATCAAAAGCGAGAAATCCAAATGCGAGCTTTCTCCTTAGACCTTTGTACAGCGGCATAGAGGTACCCCTTTGTGAAACTTGGTTAAAGCATATGTATTGCGGTGATAATCCAGGTAGTCCAAGCTAATTAGGACAAGGTGCGGGCACTATTGGTACACTATGCATGAGGCTTGCAACTTATAAGATATAATTTACATGATGCATATGCTTTATTACTACCGTTGACAAAATTGTTTCATGCTTTCAAAATCAAAGCTCTAGCACAAATATAGCAATCGATGCTTTTCCTCTATGAGGACCATTCTTTTACTTTCAATGTTGAGTCAGTTCACCTATTTCTCTCCACCTCAAGAAGCAAACACTTGTGTGAACTGTGCATTGATTCTTACATACTTGCTTATTGCACTTATTATATTACTCTATGTTGACAATATCCATGAGATATACATGTTACAAGTTGAAAGCAACCGCTGAAACTTAATCTTCTTTTGTGTTGCTTCAATGCCTTTACTTTGAATTATTGCTTTACGAGTTAACTCTTATGCAAGACTTATTGATGCTTGTCTTGAAGTGCTATTCATGAAAAGTCTTTGCTTTATGATTCACTTGTTTACTCATGTCATACACATTGTTTTGATCGCTGCATTCACTACATATGCTTTACAAATAGTATGATCAAGATTATGATGGCATGTCACTCCGAAATTATCCGTGTTATCGTTTTACTCGCTCGGACGAGACAGAACTAAGCTTGGGGATGCTGATACGTCTCCGACGTATCGATAATTTCTTATGTTCCATGCCACATTATTGATGTTATCTACATGTTTTATGCACACTTTATGTCATATTCGTGCATTTTCCGGAACTAACCTATTAACAAGATGCCGAAGTGCCGCTCGCTGTTGTTCTGCTGTTTTTGGTTTCGAAATCCTAGTAAGGAAATATTCTCGGAATTGGACGAAATCAAAGCCCGGGGCCTATTTTTCCACGAAGCTTCTAGAAGTCCGAAGACGAGACGAAGAGGGGCCACGGGGTGGCCAAACCCTAGGGCGGCGCGGCCCACCCCGGCCGCGCCGGCCTATGGTGTGGGCCCCCGTGCCGCCTCTTGACCTGCCCTTCCGCCTATAAAAAGTCTCCGTGACGAAACCCCCAGTACCGAGAGCCACGATACGGAAAACCTTCCAGAGACGCCGCCGCCGCCGATCCCATCTCGGGGATCCGGAGATCGCCTCCGGCACCTCCGCCGGAGAGGGAATCATCTCCCGGAGGACTCTACGCCGCCATGGTCGCCTCCGGTGTGATGTGTGAGTAGTCTACCCCTGGACTATGGGTCCATAGCAGTAGCTAGATGGTTGTCTTCTCCCCATTGTGCTATCATTGTCGGATCTTGTGAGCTGCCTAACATGATCAAGATCATCTATCTGTAATTCTATATGTTGCGTTTGTTGGGATCCGATGAATAGAGAATACTTGTTATGTTGATTATGAGGAGATTACTATGATTGAGTATGCAAGTTTAGCATAAGCTTTAATATGAGAGCGCTGCTCAATAGATGAATATAATCTGTTAACTGTTCTCTGACCAAGAACAAAGTTTGCCATCACCAATTATGATTCCTTATGCACCTTTATTTGTGATTACCTTCTACTTGTTTCAAGTTGAATTATATGAGGAAGTTGTCTATTAGAATGTCTTGTGTACATGAATATGATGCTTCTCGTCCGTATTTTATTTATCGACTCTTCACTCCATAAACATGTGGTCCTGTTTATCGAGTTCAGTTTCGCTTGGGGACAAGCGAAGTCTAAGCTTGGGGGGAGTTGATACGTCCATTTTGCATCACTATTTTATATCATAATTTGCCGTTATTCATTGATATATTTCATATTTGGAGATGATACTTATGTTATTTCATCTATTTTGCATGTTTCATGATTATTTGAGGATCGCGCACCGGAGTCAGGATTCTGCTGGAAAAAGCACCGTCAGAATGCAATATTTCGGAAGATCAACAGTTGACGGAAATTATATGAAAAATCCTATTTTTCCGTGAAGTCGAAGGGAGCCGGAAGGGGAGCCGAGGGGACCCGAGGTGGGCCCACCTCATAGGCCGGCGCGGCCCAAGGCCTGGCCGCGCCGCCCTGTGAGGAGGGGGCCCACAGCCCCCTCTCGCCTCCTTTTCTTCGCGTACGCCTTCGTCCCGAAGACCTAAGCCCCAGAGAATAGTCGCGAAGACTCACAGCCGCCTCTGCGGGGCGGAGAACACCAGAGAGAAAAGAGCTCTCCGGCAGGCTGAAATCTGCCGGGGAAATTCCCTCCCGGAGGGGGAAATCGACGCCATCGTCATCGTCATCGAGCTGGACATCATCTCCATCATCATCTCCATCATCATCATCATCATCATCATCATCACCACCACCATCTCCACCGCTGCACCTCGTCACCGCTGTAACAATTTGGGTTTGATCTTGATTGTTTGATAGGGGAAACTCTCCCGGTGTTGATTTCTACTTGTTATTGATGCCATTGAGTGAAACCGTTGAACCAAGGTTTATGTTCAGATTGTTATTCATCATCATATCACCTCTGATCATGTTTCATATGATGTCTCGTGAGTAGTTCGTTTAGTTCTTGAGGACATGGGTGAAGTCTAAATGTTAGTAGTGAATTATGTTGGTTAGTATTCAATGTTATGATATTTAAGTTGTGGTGTTATTCTTCCAGTGGTGTCATGTGAACGTCGACTACATGATACTTCACCATTTATGGGCCTAGGGGAGTGCATCTTGTATTCGTTTGCTAATTGCGGGGTTGCCGGAGTGACGAAACCTAAGCCCCGTTAGTATATCGGTGCGGGAGGGATAAGCGGGATCTCGAGTTTAAGGTCGTGGTTAGATTTATCTTAATTACCTTCTTGTAGTTGCGGATGCTTGCAAGGGGTATAATCACAAGTATGTATTAGTCCTAGGAAGGGCGGTACATTAGCATAGGTTCACCCACACAACACTTATCAAACAATGAAGATTAATCAGCTATATGAAGCGAAAGCACTAGACTAAATTTCCGTGTGTCCTCAAGAACGTTTGGTCATTATAAGTAAACAAACCGGCTTGTCCTTTGTGGTAAAAAGGATTGGACCACTCGCTGCAATTATTTCTCTCGCACTTTATTTACTTGTACTTTATTCATCTGCTATATCAAAACCCCCTGAATACTTGTCTGTGAGCATTTACAGTGAATCCTTCATCGAAACTGTTTGTCAACACCTTCTGCTCCTCGTTGGGATCGACATTCTTACTTATCGAAGATACTACGATACACCCCCTATACTTGTGGGTCATCAGTTCTCCTCTTCCTCTTGGTCGTACTCGTCATCCGATGAATCGTGTGATGAACTCTACAAACATACATATGGTTGACAGTAGGCTCGAAGACGACGACATGGCGATGGCGGCACGGTGTATGGAGAGGAGAAGGCGTGGGTGAGGCGGGGAGAAGCGCCGGCATTGTGCCCGTCGGTGGCGATGGTGCCCGGTAGGTACAGCACGGCGGAGCGGCCGGTACTGCCGGCAGGAGGCGCAAGCGAGGTGGATCTACGGCGCGGCGGCGAGCAACAGCGGGGCCGGCGGCAGAATCGAATCGGAGGCGGCGAAATTTCAGTTGTATTTGAACGCATTTTAGTTGTAGACTTTTTGATAGGTT